>NC_088401.1:1493478-1745978 GCF_034236695.1 Oncorhynchus nerka | reverse complement strand
AGCCCTCCCTTCCCTGCCACACACACCAGCCCTCTGCCTCCACATTGAAATAGAGAGGGAGAGAGAGAGGGAACAGTACCCCAACAGCACACCATTGTAAGAGTGACTAAGTGTTCACAGTGTCCATAGTGAATACATACTTAACAAAAAATATAAACGCAACATGTAAAGTGTTGGTTTCATGAGCTGAAATTTAAAATCCCAGAAATGTTCCATATGCACAAAAAAACGTATTTCTCTCAAATGTTATGCACAAATGTGATTACATCCCTGTTAGTGAACATTTCTCCTTTGCCAAGATAATCCACCCACCTGACAGGTGTGGTATATCAAGAAGCTGATCATTACAAAGGTGCACCTTGTGCTGGGGACAATAAAAGGCCACTCTAAAATGTGCAGTTTTGTCACACAACACAATGTTTGGGGTTTTAGGCTGGGTTTCTGTACAGCACTTTGTGACATTGGCTGATGTAAAAAGGGCTTTATCAATACATTTGATTGATTGATTGAATCCCACAGATGTCTCAAGTTTTTAGGGAGCGTAAAATTGTCATGCTGACTGCAGGAATGTCCACCAGAGCTGTTGCCAGAGAATTGAAGGTTTATTTCTCTCTACCATTTTAGAGATTTTGATGAAACTGTGGAATTTCTGAAACCGTCTCAGGGAAGCTCATCGTCTTCCCCAGGGTCTTGACCTGACTGCAGTTTGGCGTCGTAACCAACTTCAGTGGGCAAATGCTCAACTTCGATGGCCACTGGCACGCTGGAGAAGTCTGCTCTTCACAGATGAATCCCGGTTTCAACTGTACCGGGCAGATGGAAGACCGTGAGTATATAGCGTTGTGTGGGCGAGAGGTTTGCTGATGTCAATGTTGTGAACAGACTGCTGATTGGTGGGGTTATGGTATGGGCAGGCATAAGCTACGGACAAAGAACACAATTGCATTTTATCAATAGCAATTTGAATGCACAGAGATACCGTGATGAGATCCTGAGAGGGCCATTTTGGTGCAGTTCATCCATCACCTCATGTTTCAGCATGATGAGATCCTGAGGCCCCTTGTGGTGCCATTCATCCACCATCACCACCTCATGTTTCAGCATGATGAGATTCTGAGGCCCCTTGTGGTTCCATTCATCCACCATCACCACCTCATGTTTCAGCATGATGAGATTCTGAGGCCCCTTGTGGTTCCATTCATCCTCCATCACCACCTCATGTTTCAGCATGATGAGATCCTGAGGCCCATTGTGGTTCCATTCATCCATCACCTCATGATTCAGCATGATGAGATCCTGAGGCCCCTTGTGGTGCCATTTATCCATCACCTCATGTTTCAGCATGATGAGATCCTGAGGCCCCTTGTGGTGCCATTTATCCATCACCTCATGTTTCAGCATGATGAGATCCTGAGGCCCCTTGTGGTTCCATTCATCCATCACCTCATGATTCAGCATTTTAAAAATATATATATATCACCTTTATTTAACCAGGTAGGCTAGTTGAGAACAAGTTCTCATTTGCAACTGCGAACTGGCCAAGATAAAGCATAGCAGTGTGAACAGACAACAACACAGAGTTATACATGGAGTAAACAATAAACAATAAACAAGTCAATAACACAGTAGAAAAAAAGAATCTATATACATATGTGCAAAAGGCATGAGGAGGTAGGCAATAAATAGGCAATAAATAGGCAATAAATAGGCCATAAATAGGCAATAAATAGGCCATAAATAGGCCATAAATAGGCAATAAATAGGCCATAAATAGGCCATAAATAGGCAATAAATAGGCCATAAATAGGCAATAAATAGGCCATAAATAGGCAATAAATAGGCAATAAATAGGCCATAAATAGGCAATAAATAGGCAATAAATAGGCAATAAATAGGCCATAAATAGGCAATAAATAGGCAATAAATAGGCCATAAATAGGCAATAAATAGGCAATAAATAGGCAATAAATAGGCAATAAATAGGCCATAAATAGGCAATAAATAGGCCATAAATAGGCAATAAATAGGCAATAAATAGGCAATAAATAGGCAATAAATAGGCCATAAATAGGCAATAAATAGGCCATAAATAGGCAATAAATAGGCAATAAATAGGCCATAAATAGGCCATAAATAGGCAATAAATAGGCCATAAATAGGCAATAAATAGGCAATAAATAGGCAATAAATAGGCCATAAATAGGCAATAAATAGGCAATAAATAGGCCATAAATAGGCAATAAATAGGCAATAAATAGGCAATAAATAGGCAATAAATAGGCCATAAATAGGCAATAAATAGGCAATAAATAGGCAATAAATAGGCCATAAATAGGCAATAAATAGGCAATAAATAGGCAATAAATAGGCCATAAATAGGCAATAAATAGGCCATAAATAGGCAATAAATAGGCAATAAATAGGCAATAAATAGGCAATAAATAGGCCATAAATAGGCAATAAATAGGCCATAAATAGGCAATAAATAGGCCATAAATAGGCCATAAATAGGCCATAAATAGGCAATAAATAGGCCATAAATAGGCAATAAATAGGCCATAAATAGGCCATAAATAGGCCATAAATAGGCAATAAATAGGCAATAAATAGGCAATAAATAGGCAATAAATAGGCCATAAATAGGCAATAAATATGCAATAAATAGGCAATAAATAGGCCATAAATAGGCAATAAATAGGCAATAAATAGGCCATAAATAGGCAATAAATAGGCAATAAATAGGCCATAAATAGGCAATAAATAGGCAATAAATAGGCCATAAATAGGCAATAAATAGGCCATAAATAGGCAATAAATAGGCAATAAATAGGCCATAAATAGGCAATAAATAGGCAATAAATAGGCAATAAATAGGCCATAAATAGGCAATAAATAGGCAATAAATAGGCCATAAATAGGCAATAAATAGGCAATAAATAGGCAATAAATAGGCCATAAATAGGCAATAAATAGGCAATAAATAGGCCATAAATAGGCCATAAATAGGCAATAAATAGGCAATAAATAGGCAATAAATAGCCATGTGTATGTGACCAATAACATCTGCTAACCATGTTTATGTGACCAATGACATCTGCTAACCATGTGACCATTAACATCTGCTAACCATGTGTATGTGACCAATAACATCTGCTAACCATGTGTATGTGACCAATAACATCTGCTAACCATGTGTATGTGACCAATAACATCTGCTAACCATGTGTATGTGACCAATAACATCTGCTAACCATGTGTATGTGACCAATAACATCTGCTAACCATGTGTATGTGACCAATAACATCTGCTAACCATGTGTATGTGACCAATGACATCTGCTAACCATGTGTATGTGACCATTAACATCTGCTAACCATGTGTATGTGACCAATAACATCTGCTAACCATGTGTATGTGACCATTAACATCTGCTAACCATGTGTATGTGACCAATAACATCTGCTAACCATGTGTATGTGACCATTAACATCTGCTAACCATGTGTATGTGACCATTAACATCTGCTAACCATGTGTATGTGACCAATAACATCTGCTAACCATGTGACCATTAACATCTGCTAACCATGTGTATGTGACCAATAACATCTGCTAACCATGTGTATGTGACCATTAACATCTGCTAACCATGTGTATGTGACCAATAACATCTGCTAACCATGTGTATGTGACCAATAACATCTACTAACCATGTGTATGTGACCAATAACATCTACTAACCATGTGTATGTGACCAGTAAAATTAAATTTGTAATAACTAACTGTTCTAAATATTCAAAAAATGAATGTATTCATGTTTTCCTACAGATTCGTATCCCCTATGAAAAGAATCCACCTTGTCACACCAGACACAGTGTTCACTATGTTGTCACGAGACTCTGATCATTTTGGCCATCTGCTTTGTGACTTCCTGTGACATCAGGTCGCTAGGCAACCGCTCCCCTGCTGTTAGAATTTCCATGCATCACTGTCCATGGCAACCACATGACACTTTCACACCTTTAACATTCTACAGCTAATTAAATACCATATATATATATACCAAATACCATATTGCTATGGCAACAACAACAACACTACTGTTTTCCTTTTCTGAGAGCACGAACTCTGAAGGAGCATCAACTCTCAGAGTTCTACAGTGCTTGATAGGAAGTAGTCAAAAATAACCTAGACTCGGCATCAATATGTAGTCTTTACCAATCCAATATGGTATTAATTCTGTTGTGTGTCTACTGGGCCAATCCCCAACACTCCCTCACTGCCGACAACAAGCAGATCATCTCTGAACAACACGTCACTTACAGGGGACTTCAGTTATGTGGGAGTAAATGGAAATTAAGTCCATTTTATTTTGTATTTTTTTATATTTTTACTAGTTTCTATTTATTTATTTTTTTGTTATTTTATTTGATATTTTTTGTTTATTTCTTTTTTAAATAATCTTTTTTCATACATTTGTTTTTTAAATAAAAATATTTTTTCCCATTTTCTCCCCAATTTCATGGTATTCAGTTGGTAGTTACAGTCTTGTCCCATCGCTGCAACTCCTGTAAGGACTCGGGAGAGGCGAAGGTCGAGAGCCATGCGTCCTCCGAAACATGACCCTGCCAAGCGCCGTACTGCTTCTTGACACACTGCTCGCTTAACTCGGAAGCCAGCCGCACCAATGTGTCAGAGGAAATACCATACACCTGGCGATCGTGTCAGGGTGCATTGCGACCAGCCAGCCACAGGAGTCGCTAGTGCGCAGTGGGAAAAGAATATCCCTGCCGGCCAAACCCTTCCCTTACCCGGATGACGCTGGGCCAATTGTGCACCGCCCCATGGGTCTCCCAGTCGCGGCTGGCTGTGACAGAGCCTGGACTCTAACCAGGATCTCTAGTGGCACAGCTAGCACTGCGATGCAGCGCCTTAGACCACTGCGCCACTCGGGAGGCGCCAGTAATTCCCTTTTGATGCACTTTTCTCTATATTCTCAAATTTAGAAATACTTTATTTACATAAGTATTCAGACCCTTTGCTATGAGAATTCAAATTGAGCTCCGGTGTATCCTGTTTCTATTGATCATCCTTGAGATGTTTCCACAACTTGATTGGAGTCCACCTGTGGTACATTCAAGTGATTGGGCATGATTTAGAAAGGCACACAACTGTCTATAAGGTCCCACAGTTGACAGTGAATGTTAGAGCAAAAACCAAGCCATGAGGTCGAAGGAATTATCCGTAGAGCTCTGAGACAGGATTGTGTCGAGGCACAGATCTGGGGAAGGGTACCAAAACAAGTCTCTGAAAGTCCTTGAGTGGCCCAGCCAGAGCCCGGACTTGAATTCGATATAACATCCTTGGAGAGACCTGAAAATAGCTGTGCAGCGATGCTCCCCATCCAACCTGACAGAGCTTGAGATAATCTGCAGAAAAGAATGTGAGAAACTCCCCCAAATACAGGTGTACCAAGATTGTAGCGTCATACCCAAGAAGACTTGATTGAGGCTGTAACCGTTGCCAAAGGTTCTTCACTGGAGGATGTCCTGGTTAACTGGAGGATGTCCTGGTTAACTGGAGGATGCCCTGGTTAACTGGAGGATGTCCTGGTTAACTGGAGGATGTCCTGGTTAACTGGAGGATGTCCTGGTTAACTGGAGGATGCCTTGGTTAACTGGAACTGGAGGATGTCCTGGTTAACTGGAGGATGTCCTGGTTAACTGGAGGATGCCCTGGTTAACTGGATGTCCTGGTTAACTGGAGGATGTCCTGGTTAACTGGAGGATGTCCTGGTTAACTGGAGGATGCCCTGGTTAACTGGAGGATGTCCTGGTTAACTGGAGGATGCCCTGGTTAACTGGAGGATGTCCTGGTTAACTGGAGGATGTCCTGGTTAACTGGAGGATGTCCTGGTTAACTGGAGGATGCCCTGGTTAACTGGAGGATGCCCTGGTTAACTGGATGTCCTGGTTAACTGGAGGATGTCCTGGTTAACTGGAGGATGCCTTGGTTAACTGGAACTGGAGGATGTCCTGGTTAACTGGAGGATGTCCTGGTTAACTGGAGGATGTCCTGGTTAACTGGAGGATGTCCTGGTTAACTGGAGGATGTCCTGGTTAACTGGAGGATGCCTTGGTTAACTGCAGGATGCCTTGGTTAACTGGAGGATGTCCTGGTTAACTGGAGGATGTCCTGGTTAACTGGATGTCCTGGTTAACTGGAGGATGCCCTGGTTAACTGGAGGATGTCCTGGTTAACTGGAGGATGTCCTGGTTAACTGGATGTCCTGGTTAACTGGAGGATGCCCTGGTTAACTGGAGGATGTCCTGGTTAACTGGAGGATGTCCTGGTTAACTGGAGGATGTCCTGGTTAACTGGAGGATATCCTGGTTAACTGGAGGATGTCCTGGTTAACTGGAGGATATCCTGGTTAACTGGAGGATGCCCTGGTTAACTGGAGGATGCCCTGTTTAACTGGATGTCCTGGTTAACTGGAGGATGTCCTGGTTAACTGGAGGATGTCCTGGTTAACTGGAGGATGCCCTGGTTAACTGGAGGATATCCTGGTTAACTGGAGGTTAACTGGAGGATGTCCTGGTTAACTGGATGTCCTGGTTAACTGGAGGATGTCTTGGTTAACTGGAGGATGTCCTGGTTAACTGGAGGATGTCCTGGTTAACTGGAGGTTAACTGGAGGATGTCCTGGTTAACTGGAGGATGTCCTGGTTAACTGGAGGATGCCCTGGTTAACTGGAGGATATCCTAGTTAACTGGAGGTTAACTGGAGGATGTCCTGGTTAACTGGATGTCCTGGTTAACTGGAGGATGTCTTGGTTAACTGGAGGATGTCCTGGTTAACTGGAGGATGCCCTGGTTAACTGGAGGTTAACTGGAGGATGTCCTGGTTAACTGGATGCCCTGGTTAACTGGAGGATGTCCTGGTTAACTGGAGGATGTCCTGGTTAACTGGAGGATGCCTTGGTTAACTGGAGGATGCCTTGGTTAACTGGAGGATGTCCTGGTTAACTGGAGGATGTCCTGGTTAACTGGAGGATGCCTTGGTTAACTGGAGGATGCCCTGGTTAACTGGAGGATGCCCTGGTTAACTGGAGGATGCCCTGGTTAACTGGATGTCCTGGTTAACTGGAGGATGTCCTGGTTAACTGGAGGATGCCCTGGTTAACTGGAGGATGCCCTGGTTAACTGGAGGATGTCCTGGTTAACTGGAGGATATCCTGGTTAACTGGAGGTTAACTGGAGGATGTCCTGGTTAACTGGATGTCCTGGTTAACTGGAGGATGCCCTGGTTAACTGGAGGATATCCTAGTTAACTGGAGGTTAACTGGAGGATGTCCTGGTTAACTGGATGTCCTGGTTAACTGGAGGATGTCTTGGTTAACTGGAGGATGTCCTGGTTAACTGGAGGATGTCCTGGTTAACTGGAGGTTAACTGGAGGATGTCCTGGTTAACTGGAGGATGTCCTGGTTAACTGGAGGATGCCCTGGTTAACTGGAGGATATCCTAGTTAACTGGAGGTTAACTGGAGGATGTCCTGGTTAACTGGATGTCCTGGTTAACTGGAGGATGTCTTGGTTAACTGGAGGATGTCCTGGTTAACTGGAGGATGCCCTGATTAACTGGAGGTTAACTGGAGGATGTCCTGGTTAACTGGATGCCCTGGTTAACTGGAGGATGTCCTGGTTAACTGGAGGATGTCCTGGTTAACTGGAGGATGCCTTGGTTAACTGGAGGATGCCTTGGTTAACTGGAGGATGTCCTGGTTAACTGGAGGATGTCCTGGTTAACTGGAGGATGCCTTGGTTAACTGGAGGATGCCCTGGTTAACTGGAGGATGCCCTGGTTAACTGGAGGATGTCCTGGTTAACTGGAGGATGCCTTGGTTAACTGGATGTCCTGGTTAAACCACACCAGACCACAGTAATGCTTAAACCACATCAGACCACAGTAATGCTTAAACCAGATCAGACATTTACATTACATTTAAGTCATTTAGCAGACGCTCTTATCCAGAGCGACTTACAAATTGGTGCATTCACCTTATGACCTCCAGTGGAACAGTAGTGCATCTAAATCTTTTCAGGGGGAGGGGGGGTGAGAGGGATTACTTTATCCTATCCTAGGTATTCCTTAAAGAGGTGGGGTTTCAGGTGTCTCCGGAAGGTGGTGATTGACTCCGCTGTCCTGGCGTCGTGAGGGAGTTTGTTCCACCATTGGGGGGCCAGAGCAGCGAACAGTTTTGACTGGGCTGAGCGGGAACTGTACTTCCTCAGTGGTAGGGAGGCGAGCAGGCCAGAGGTGGATGAACGCAGTGCCCTTGTTTGGGTGTAGGGCCTGATCAGAGCCTGGAGGTACTGAGGTGCCGTTCCCCTCACAGCTCCGTAGGCAAGCACCATGGTCTTGTAGCGGATGCGAGCTTCAACTGGAAGCCAGTGGAGGGAGCGGAGGAGCGGGGTGACGTGAGAGAACTTGGGAAGGTTGAACACCAGACGGGCTGCGGCGTTCTGGATGAGTTGTAGGGGTTTAATGGCACAGGCAGGGAGCCCAGCCAACAGCGAGTTGCAGTAATGCTTAAACCAGATCAGACCACAGTAATGCTTAAACCAGATCAGACCACAGTAATGCTTTTAAACCAGATCAGACCACAGTAATGCTTAAACCACATCAGAAGACCTCATATGATATTTTGTCCATATTGCCCAGCCCTAACACTTACATACACAGGCAGACACACACACTGCCAGCTGACTCACACAGTGCCAGTTCTGTCACACACATCACTCACAGACACACTCATGACTGCCTGACCTTCTGCCTGTGTGACACACCCACACAAACACACCGCTCCGTCCAGTGGATTCACACGTACTCATTTCCCCTCCCATCTGCCTTCTGGTGAAACAGACTAGAGGGGGGCAACGAGAAGGTAGCAGCCAATCTGTCACGTGTGTGTATTAAGCCACATCAAACTAGATAAAACACCAGATAGACTAGGAAGATGAATAAAAGTATTTGTTTGTTTTACTGACTATTTTCAGAACTATTTGGGGAATTTCCCAAACTCATAAGTACAAAACTCCAAACGGGTAACACTTGTAAAGCAGTCAGCCTTACATTCAAAACATTTCATTCACCACACAACCATTGATACAAAATACACAGTAAATGTAAGTTCACTGTGTACTATAATGAGTACATTTAATCACCAAAATACAACATAATGATATCTTCTCAATTATTTTAACAACTAGTTAATCCAATAACTAAACATGTAAGACACTATTTCAAAATGGCCTTTTGAATGTGGTAAACTACAGTACTGTAAATCCCAGTAGCTTACACTGTTTTCACATTCAATACACTTTAAAAAATATATATATATATTAAACCTTTATTTAACTAGGCAAGTCAGTTAAGAACAAATTCTTATTTACAATGACGGACTACCCCGGCAAAACACTTGCACTACCCATTTAAAATCGACTGAACAACAAATGTCCATAGTTTCTATACCATGTGTGATCATTGAAGACATCTTTCATAATGTAATCAAATGAAAGAAACAATGTTTAGCAGGCACCGAGCCTCTCATCGACATCCCAGAACATATCCTCGTTGTTCATGCACCTGGGGAAAAACCTTTTCGTTGTGGGACATTCAAGCCTGGCGTACAGCAGGTCTGGACTGATGTCTCATCTGTGGCCTGAAGGAAGGTGGTACGCTCATGGGGATGGCAATCATACTTCTTCCACCTGGTTTGTAATCTTGTGTTGTATTATACTTACTGTATGTATTGTAGTGGTCCTGTACATTGCTCAGATCATAAGCGCGGGGCACTAGCAACACCAGAGTTGTGGGTTCAATTCCCACTGGGGTCACATACCAAAATGTGTGGACTGTTGCCACTTTGGATAACATTGTCTGCTACGTAAATGGCATGTATTACAATATTACAGTACTCTATTGGCCTATATTACAGTACTCTATTGGCCTATATTACAGTACTCTATTGGCCTATATTACAGTACTCTATTGGTCTATATTACAGTACTCTATTGGCCTGTATTACAGTACTCTATTGGCCTGTATTACAGTACTCTATTGGCCTGTATTACAGTACTCTATTGGTCTATATTACAGTATTACAGTACTCTATTGGTCTATATTACAGTATTACAGTACTCTATTGGCCTGTATTACAGTACTCTATTGGCCTATATTACAGTACTCTATTGGCCTGTATTACAGTACTCTATTGGCCTGTATTACAGTACTCTATTGGTCTATATTACAGTATTACAGTACTCTATTGGCCTATATTACAGTACTCTATTGGCCTATATTACAGTACTCTATTGGCCTGTATTACAGTACTCTATTGGCCTGTATTACAGTACTCTATTGGCCTATATTACAGTACTCTATTGGCCTGTATTACAGTACTCTATTGGCCTGTATTACAGTACTCTATTGGCCTGTATTACAGTACTCTATTGGCCTATATTACAGTACTCTATTGGCCTATATTACAGTACTCTATTGGTCTATATTACAGTATTACAGTACTCTATTGGCCTGTATTACAGTACTCTATTGGCCTGTATTACAGTACTCTATTGGCCTGTATTACAGTACTCTATTGGGCTGTATTACAGTACTCTATTGGCCTGTATTACAGTACTCTATTGGCCTATATTACAGTATTACAGTACTCTATTGGCCTATATTACAGTACTCTATTGGCCTGTATTACAGTACTCTATTGGCCTGTATTACAGTACTCTATTGGTCTATATTACAGTATTACAGTACTCTATTGGCCTGTATTACAGTACTCTATTGGCCTGTATTACAGTACTCTATTGGCCTGTATTACAGTACTCTATTGGCCTGTATTACAGTACTCTATTGGCCTGTATTACAGTACTCTATTGGCCTATATTACAGTATTACAGTACTCTATTGGCCTGTATTACAGTACTATATTGGCCTGTATTACAGTACTCTATTGGCCTGTATTACAGTGCTCTATTGGCCTGTATTACAGTACTCTATTGGCCTGTATTACAGTATTACAGTACTGTATTGGTCTATATTACAGTATTACAGTACTCTATTGGCCTGTATTACAGTACTCTATTGGCCTATATTACAGTATTACAGTACTCTATTGGCCTGTATTACAGTACTCTATTGGCCTGTATTACAGTACTCTATTGGCCTGTATTACAGTACTCTATTGGCCTGTATTACAGTACTCTATTGGCCTGTATTACAGTTTTTCAGTACTGTATTGGTCTATATTACAGTATTACAGTACTGTATTGGTCTGTATTACAGTATTACAGTACTGTATTGGTCTGTATTACAGTATTACAGTACTGTATTGGTCTATATTACAGTATTACAGTACTGTATTGGTCTATATTACAGTATTACAGTACTGTATTGGTCTATATTACAGTATTACAGTACTGCATTGGTCTGTATTACAGTACTGTATTGACCTGTATTACAGTACTCTATTGGCCTGTATTACAGTACTGTATTGGTCTATATTACAGTATTACAGTACTGTATTGGTCTGTATTACAGTACTCTATTGGCCTGTATTACAGTACTCTATTGGCCTGTATTACAGTACTCTATTGACCTGTATTACAGTACTCTATTGGCCTGTATTACAGTACTCTATTGGTCTGTATTACAGTATTACAGTACTGTATTGGTCTATATTACAGTATTACAGTATTGTATTGGTCTATATTACAGTACTCTATTGGCCTGTATTACAGTATTACAGTACTGCATTGGTCTGTATTACAGTATTACAGTACTGTATTGGTCTGTATTACAGTATTACAGTACTGTATTGGTCTATATTACAGTACTCTATTGGCCTGTATTACAGTATTACAGTACTATATTGGTCTGTATTACAGTACTGCATTGGCCTATATTACAGTACTCTATTGGTCTGTATTACAGTATTACAGTACTCTATTGGCCTGTATTACAGTATTACAGTACTCTATTGGCCTGTATTACAGTACTGCATTGGCCTATATTACAGTACTCTATTGGTCTGTATTACAGTACTGCATTGGCCTATATTACAGTACTCTATTGGTATGTATTACAGTACTGCATTGGCCTATATTACAGTATTAAAGTACTCTATTGGCCTGTATTACAGTACTCTATTGGCCTGTATTACAGTACTCTATTGGCCTGTATTACAGTATTACAGTACTGTATTGGTCTGTATTACAGTATTACAGTACTGTATTGGTCTGTATTACAGTACTGCATTGGCCTATATTACAGTACTGCATTGGTCTGTATTACAGTATTACAGTACTGTATTGGCCTGTATTACAGTACTGCATTGGTCTGTATTACAGTATTACAGTACTGTATTGGCCTGTATTACAGTATTACAGTACTCTATTGGCCTGTATTACAGTACTGCATTGGCCTATATTACAGTACTCTATTGGTCTGTATTACAGTACTGCATTGGCCTGTATTACAGTACTCTATTGGCCTGTATTACAGTACTCTATTGGCCTGTATTACAGTACTCTATTGGCCTGTATTACAGTATTACAGTACTCTATTGGCCTATATTACAGTATTAAAGTACTCTATTGGCCTGTATTACAGTACTCTATTGGCCTGTATTACAGTACTCTATTGGCCTATATTACAGTACTCTATTGGCCTGTATTACAGTACTCTATTGGCCTGTATTACAGTACTCTATTGGTCTATATTACAGTATTACAGTACTCTATTGGCCTGTATTACAGTACTCTATTGGCCTGTATTACAGTACTCTATTGGCCTGTATTACAGTACTCTATTGGCCTATATTACAGTATTACAGTACTCTATTGGCCTGTATTACAGTACTATATTGGCCTGTATTACAGTACTCTATTGGCCTGTATTACAGTGCTCTATTGGCCTGTATTACAGTACTCTATTGGCCTGTATTACAGTATTACAGTACTGTATTGGTCTATATTACAGTATTACAGTACTATATTGGCCTGTATTACAGTACTCTATTGGCCTGTATTACAGTGCTCTATTGGCCTGTATTACAGTACTCTATTGGCCTGTATTACAGTATTACAGTACTGTATTGGTCTATATTACAGTATTACAGTACTCTATTGGCCTGTATTACAGTACTCTATTGGCCTATATTACAGTATTACAGTACTCTATTGGCCTGTATTACAGTACTCTATTGGCCTGTATTACAGTACTCTATTGGCCTGTATTACAGTACTCTATTGGCCTGTATTACAGTACTCTATTGGCCTGTATTACAGTACTCTACTGGCCTGTATTACAGTATTACAGTACTCTATTGGCCTATATTACAGTATTAAAGTACTCTATTGGCCTGTATTACAGTACTCTATTGGCCTATATTACAGTACTCTATTGGCCTATATTACAGTATTACAGTACTCTATTGGCCTGTATTACAGTACTCTATTGGCCTGTATTACAGTACTCTATTGGCCTATATTACAGTACTGCATTGGCCTATATTACAGTACTCTATTGGCCTGTATTACAGTTTTTCAGTACTGTATTGGTCTATATTACAGTATTACAGTACTGTATTGGTCTGTATTACAGTATTACAGTACTGTATTGGTCTGTATTACAGTATTACAGTACTGTATTGGTCTATATTACAGTATTACAGTATTGTATTGGTCTATATTACAGTACTCTATTGGCCTGTATTACAGTATTACAGTACTGCATTGGTCTGTATTACAGTACTGTATTGGTCTGTATTACAGTATTACAGTACTGTATTGGTCTATATTACAGTATTACAGTATTGTATTGGTCTATATTACAGTACTCTATTGGCCTGTATTACAGTATTACAGTACTGCATTGGTCTGTATTACAGTATTACAGTACTGTATTGGTCTGTATTACAGTATTACAGTACTGTATTGGTCTATATTACAGTACTATATTGGTCTGTATTACAGTACTGCATTGGCTTATATTACAGTACTCTATTGGTCTGTATTACAGTATTACAGTACTCTATTGGCCTGTATTACAGTATTACAGTACTCTATTGGCCTGTATTACAGTACTGCATTGGCCTATATTACAGTACTCTATTGGTCTGTATTACAGTACTGCATTGGCCTATATTACAGTACTCTATTGGCCTGTATTACAGTACTCTATTGGCCTGTATTACAGTACTCTACTGGCCTGTATTACAGTATTACAGTACTCTATTGGCCTATATTACAGTATTAAAGTACTCTATTGGCCTGTATTACAGTACTCTATTGGCCTGTATTACAGTACTCTATTGGCCTGTATTACAGTACTCTATTGGCCTGTATTACAGTACTCTACTGGCCTGTATTACAGTATTACAGTACTCTATTGGCCTATATTACAGTATTACAGTACTCTATTGGCCTATATTACAGTACTCTATTGGCCTATATTACAGTATTACAGTACTCTATTGGCCTGTATTACAGTACTCTATTGGCCTGTATTACAGTATTACAGTACTCTATTGGTCTGTATTACAGTACTGCATTGGCCTATATTACAGTACTCTATTGGCCTGTATTACAGTACTCTATTGGCCTGTATTACAGTACTCTACTGGCCTGTATTACAGTATTACAGTACTCTACTGGCCTGTATTACAGTATTACAGTACTCTATTGGCCTATATTACAGTACTGCATTGGCCTATATTACAGTACTCTATTGGCCTGTATTACAGTTTTTCAGTACTGTATTGGTCTATATTACAGTATTACAGTACTGTATTGGTCTGTATTACAGTATTACAGTACTGTATTGGTCTGTATTACAGTATTACAGTACTGTATTGGTCTATATTACAGTATTACAGTATTGTATTGGTCTATATTACAGTACTCTATTGGCCTGTATTACAGTATTACAGTACTGCATTGGTCTGTATTACAGTACTGTATTGGTCTGTATTACAGTATTACAGTACTGTATTGGTCTATATTACAGTATTACAGTATTGTATTGGTCTATATTACAGTACTCTATTGGCCTGTATTACAGTATTACAGTACTGCATTGGTCTGTATTACAGTATTACAGTACTGTATTGGTCTGTATTACAGTATTACAGTACTGTATTGGTCTATATTACAGTACTATATTGGTCTGTATTACAGTACTGCATTGGCTTATATTACAGTACTCTATTGGTCTGTATTACAGTATTACAGTACTCTATTGGCCTGTATTACAGTATTACAGTACTCTATTGGCCTGTATTACAGTACTGCATTGGCCTATATTACAGTACTCTATTGGTCTGTATTACAGTACTGCATTGGCCTATATTACAGTACTCTATTGGCCTGTATTACAGTACTCTATTGGCCTGTATTACAGTACTCTACTGGCCTGTATTACAGTATTACAGTACTCTATTGGCCTATATTACAGTATTAAAGTACTCTATTGGCCTGTATTACAGTACTCTATTGGCCTGTATTACAGTACTCTATTGGCCTGTATTACAGTACTCTATTGGCCTGTATTACAGTACTCTACTGGCCTGTATTACAGTATTACAGTACTCTATTGGCCTATATTACAGTATTACAGTACTCTATTGGCCTGTATTACAGTACTCTATTGGCCTGTATTACAGTACTCTATTGGCCTGTATTACAGTACTCTATTGGCCTGTATTACAGTACTCTATTGGCCTATATTACAGTACTGCATTGGCCTATATTACAGTACTCTATTGGCCTGTATTACAGTTTTTCAGTACTGTATTGGTCTATATTACAGTATTACAGTACTGTATTGGTCTGTATTACAGTATTACAGTACTGTATTGGTCTGTATTACAGTATTACAGTACTGTATTGGTCTATATTACAGTATTACAGTATTGTATTGGTCTATATTACAGTACTCTATTGGCCTGTATTACAGTATTACAGTACTGCATTGGTCTGTATTACAGTACTGTATTGGTCTGTATTACAGTATTACAGTACTCTATTGGCCTGTATTACAGTACTGCATTGGCCTATATTACAGTACTCTATTGGTCTGTATTACAGTACTGCATTGGCCTATATTACAGTACTCTATTGGCCTGTATTACAGTACTCTATTGGCCTGTATTACAGTACTCTACTGGCCTGTATTACAGTATTACAGTACTCTATTGGCCTATATTACAGTATTAAAGTACTCTATTGGCCTGTATTACAGTACTCTATTGGCCTGTATTACAGTACTCTATTGGCCTGTATTACAGTACTCTATTGGCCTGTATTACAGTACTCTACTGGCCTGTATTACAGTATTACAGTACTCTATTGGCCTATATTACAGTATTACAGTACTCTATTGGCCTATATTACAGTACTCTATTGGCCTATATTACAGTATTACAGTACTCTATTGGCCTGTATTACAGTACTCTATTGGCCTGTATTACAGTATTACAGTACTCTATTGGTCTGTATTACAGTACTGCATTGGCCTATATTACAGTACTCTATTGGCCTGTATTACAGTACTCTATTGGCCTGTATTACAGTACTCTACTGGCCTGTATTACAGTATTACAGTACTCTACTGGCCTGTATTACAGTATTACAGTACTCTATTGGCCTATATTACAGTACTGCATTGGCCTATATTACAGTACTCTATTGGCCTGTATTACAGTTTTTCAGTACTGTATTGGTCTATATTACAGTATTACAGTACTGTATTGGTCTGTATTACAGTATTACAGTACTGTATTGGTCTGTATTACAGTATTACAGTACTGTATTGGTCTATATTACAGTATTACAGTATTGTATTGGTCTATATTACAGTACTCTATTGGCCTGTATTACAGTATTACAGTACTGCATTGGTCTGTATTACAGTACTGTATTGGTCTGTATTACAGTATTACAGTACTGTATTGGTCTATATTACAGTATTACAGTATTGTATTGGTCTATATTACAGTACTCTATTGGCCTGTATTACAGTATTACAGTACTGCATTGGTCTGTATTACAGTATTACAGTACTGTATTGGTCTGTATTACAGTATTACAGTACTGTATTGGTCTATATTACAGTACTATATTGGTCTGTATTACAGTACTGCATTGGCTTATATTACAGTACTCTATTGGTCTGTATTACAGTATTACAGTACTCTATTGGCCTGTATTACAGTATTACAGTACTCTATTGGCCTGTATTACAGTACTGCATTGGCCTATATTACAGTACTCTATTGGTCTGTATTACAGTACTGCATTGGCCTATATTACAGTACTCTATTGGCCTGTATTACAGTACTCTATTGGCCTGTATTACAGTACTCTACTGGCCTGTATTACAGTATTACAGTACTCTATTGGCCTATATTACAGTATTAAAGTACTCTATTGGCCTGTATTACAGTACTCTATTGGCCTGTATTACAGTACTCTATTGGCCTGTATTACAGTACTCTATTGGCCTGTATTACAGTACTCTACTGGCCTGTATTACAGTATTACAGTACTCTATTGGCCTATATTACAGTATTACAGTACTCTATTGGCCTGTATTACAGTACTCTATTGGCCTGTATTACAGTACTCTATTGGCCTGTATTACAGTACTCTATTGGCCTGTATTACAGTACTCTATTGGCCTATATTACAGTACTGCATTGGCCTATATTACAGTACTCTATTGGCCTGTATTACAGTTTTTCAGTACTGTATTGGTCTATATTACAGTATTACAGTACTGTATTGGTCTGTATTACAGTATTACAGTACTGTATTGGTCTGTATTACAGTATTACAGTACTGTATTGGTCTATATTACAGTATTACAGTATTGTATTGGTCTATATTACAGTACTCTATTGGCCTGTATTACAGTATTACAGTACTGCATTGGTCTGTATTACAGTACTGTATTGGTCTGTATTACAGTATTACAGTACTGTATTGGTCTATATTACAGTATTACAGTATTGTATTGGTCTATATTACAGTACTCTATTGGCCTGTATTACAGTATTACAGTACTGCATTGGTCTGTATTACAGTATTACAGTACTGTATTGGTCTGTATTACAGTATTACAGTACTGTATTGGTCTATATTACAGTACTCTATTGGCCTGTATTACAGTATTACAGTACTATATTGGTCTGTATTACAGTACTGCATTGGCTTATATTACAGTACTCTATTGGTCTGTATTACAGTATTACAGTACTCTATTGGCCTGTATTACAGTATTACAGTACTCTATTGGCCTGTATTACAGTACTGCATTGGCCTATATTACAGTACTCTATTGGTCTGTATTACAGTACTGCATTGGCCTATATTACAGTACTCTATTGGCCTGTATTACAGTACTCTATTGGCCTGTATTACAGTACTCTACTGGCCTGTATTACAGTATTACAGTACTCTATTGGCCTATATTACAGTATTAAAGTACTCTATTGGCCTGTATTACAGTACTCTATTGGCCTGTATTACAGTACTCTATTGGCCTGTATTACAGTACTCTATTGGCCTGTATTACAGTACTCTACTGGCCTGTATTACAGTATTACAGTACTCTATTGGCCTATATTACAGTATTACAGTACTCTATTGGCCTGTATTACAGTACTCTATTGGCCTGTATTACAGTACTCTATTGGCCTGTATTACAGTACTCTATTGGCCTGTATTACAGTACTCTATTGGCCTATATTACAGTACTGCATTGGCCTATATTACAGTACTCTATTGGCCTGTATTACAGTTTTTCAGTACTGTATTGGTCTATATTACAGTATTACAGTACTGTATTGGTCTGTATTACAGTATTACAGTACTGTATTGGTCTGTATTACAGTATTACAGTACTGTATTGGTCTATATTACAGTACTCTATTGGCCTGTATTACAGTATTACAGTACTGCATTGGTCTGTATTACAGTACTGTATTGGTCTGTATTACAGTATTACAGTACTCTATTGGCCTGTATTACAGTACTGTATTGGTCTGTATTACAGTATTACAGTACTGTATTGGTCTATATTACAGTATTACAGTATTGTATTGGTCTATATTACAGTACTCTATTGGCCTGTATTACAGTATTACAGTACTGCATTGGTCTGTATTACAGTATTACAGTACTGTATTGGTCTGTATTACAGTATTACAGTACTGTATTGGTCTATATTACAGTACTCTATTGGCCTGTATTACAGTACTCTATTGGTCTGTATTACAGTACTGCATTGGCCTATATTACAGTACTCTATTGGCCTGTATTACAGTACTCTATTGGCCTGTATTACAGTACTCTATTGGCCTGTATTGCAGTACTCTACTGGCCTGTATTACAGTATTACAGTACTCTATTGGCCTATATTACAGTATTAAAGTACTCTATTGGCCTGTATTACAGTACTCTATTGGCCTGTATTACAGTACTCTATTGGCCTGTATTACAGTACTCTATTGGCCTATATTACAGTACTGCATTGGCCTATATTACAGTACTCTATTGGCCTGTATTACAGTTTTTCAGTACTGTATTGGTCTATATTACAGTATTACAGTACTGTATTGGTCTGTATTACAGTATTACAGTACTGTATTGGTCTGTATTACAGTATTACAGTACTGTATTGGTCTGTATTACAGTATTACAGTACTGTATTGGTCTGTATTACAGTATTACAGTACTGTATTGGTCTATATTACAGTATTACAGTACTGTATTGGTCTATATTACAGTATTACAGTACTGTATTGGTCTATATTACAGTATTACAGTACTGCATTGGTCTGTATTACAGTACTGTATTGACCTGTATTACAGTACTCTATTGGCCTGTATTACAGTACTGTATTGGTCTATATTACAGTATTACAGTACTCTATTGGCCTGTATTACAGTACTCTATTGGCCTGTATTACAGTACTCTATTGGCCTGTATTACAGTACTCTATTGGCCTGTATTACAGTACTCTATTGGCCTGTATTACAGTACTCTACTGGCCTGTATTACAGTATTACAGTACTCTATTGGCCTATATTACAGTATTAAAGTACTCTATTGGCCTGTATTACAGTACTCTATTGGCCTATATTACAGTACTCTATTGGCCTATATTACAGTATTACAGTACTCTATTGGCCTGTATTACAGTACTCTATTGGCCTGTATTACAGTACTCTATTGGCCTGTATTACAGTACTCTATTGGCCTGTATTACAGTA
Organism: Oncorhynchus nerka; assembly: GCF_034236695.1. Lineage (NCBI taxonomy): Eukaryota > Metazoa > Chordata > Actinopteri > Salmoniformes > Salmonidae > Oncorhynchus > Oncorhynchus nerka. The sequence continues at coordinate 1,725,626 of NC_088401.1, read as the reverse complement.
CTCTATTGGCCTATGTTACAGTACTGCATTGGCCTATATTACAGTACTCTATTGGCCTGTATTACAGTTTTTCAGTACTGTATTGGTCTATATTACAGTATTACAGTACTCTATTGGCCTGTATTACAGTACTGTATTGGTCTATATTACAGTATTACAGTATGTATTGGTCTGTATTACAGTACTGTATTGACCTGTATTACAGTACTCTATTGGCCTGTATTACAGTATTACAGTACTGTATTGGTCTATATTACAGTATTACAGTACTGTATTGGTCTGTATTACAGTATTACAGTACTGTATTGGTCTATATTACAGTATTACAGTACTGTATTGGTCTATATTACAGTATTACAGTACTGTATTGGTCTATATTACAGTATTACAGTACTGTATTGGTCTATATTACAGTATTACAGTACTGCATTGGTCTGTATTACAGTACTGTATTGACCTGTATTACAGTACTCTATTGGCCTGTATTACAGTACTGTATTGGTCTATATTACAGTATTACAGTACTGTATTGGTCTGTATTACAGTACTCTATTGGCCTGTATTACAGTACTCTATTGGCCTGTATTACAGTACTCTATTGACCTGTATTACAGTACTCTATTGGCCTGTATTACAGTACTCTATTGGTCTGTATTACAGTATTACAGTACTGTATTGGTCTATATTACAGTATTACAGTATTGTATTGGTCTATATTACAGTACTCTATTGGCCTGTATTACAGTATTACAGTACTGCATTGGTCTGTATTACAGTATTACAGTACTGTATTGGTCTGTATTACAGTATTACAGTACTGTATTGGTCTATATTACAGTACTCTATTGGCCTGTATTACAGTATTACAGTACTATATTGGTCTGTATTACAGTACTGCATTGGCCTATATTACAGTACTCTATTGGTCTGTATTACAGTATTACAGTACTCTATTGGCCTGTATTACAGTATTACAGTACTCTATTGGCCTGTATTACAGTACTGCATTGGCCTATATTACAGTACTCTATTGGTCTGTATTACAGTACTGCATTGGCCTATATTACAGTACTCTATTGGTATGTATTACAGTACTGCATTGGCCTATATTACAGTACTCTATTGGTCTGTATTACAGTATTACAGTACTCTATTGGCCTGTATTACAGTATTACAGTACTCTATTGGCCTGTATTACAGTACTGCATTGGCCTATATTACAGTACTGCATTGGTCTGTATTACAGTATTACAGTACTGTATTGGCCTGTATTACAGTACTGCATTGGTCTGTATTACAGTATTACAGTACTGTATTGGCCTGTATTACAGTATTACAGTACTCTATTGGCCTGTATTACAGTACTGCATTGGCCTATATTACAGTACTCTATTGGTCTGTATTACAGTACTGCATTGGCCTGTATTACAGTACTCTATTGGCCTGTATTACAGTACTCTATTGGCCTGTATTACAGTACTCTATTGGCCTGTATTACAGTATTACAGTACTCTATTGGCCTATATTACAGTATTAAAGTACTCTATTGGCCTGTATTACAGTACTCTATTGGCCTGTATTACAGTACTCTATTGGCCTATATTACAGTACTCTATTGGCCTGTATTACAGTACTCTATTGGCCTGTATTACAGTACTCTATTGGTCTATATTACAGTATTACAGTACTCTATTGGCCTGTATTACAGTACTCTATTGGCCTATATTACAGTATTACAGTACTCTATTGGCCTGTATTACAGTACTATATTGGCCTGTATTACAGTACTCTATTGGTCTATATTACAGTATTACAGTACTCTATTGGCCTGTATTACAGTACTCTATTGGCCTATATTACAGTATTACAGTACTCTATTGGCCTGTATTACAGTACTATATTGGCCTGTATTACAGTACTCTATTGGCCTGTATTACAGTACTCTATTGGCCTGTATTACAGTACTCTATTGGCCTGTATTACAGTATTACAGTACTGTATTGGTCTATATTACAGTATTACAGTACTCTATTGGCCTGTATTACAGTACTCTATTGGCCTATATTACAGTATTACAGTACTCTATTGGCCTGTATTACAGTACTCTATTGGCCTGTATTACAGTACTCTATTGGCCTGTATTACAGTACTCTATTGGCCTGTATTACAGTACTCTATTGGCCTGTATTACAGTACTCTACTGGCCTGTATTACAGTATTACAGTACTCTATTGGCCTATATTACAGTATTAAAGTACTCTATTGGCCTGTATTACAGTACTCTATTGGCCTATATTACAGTACTCTATTGGCCTATATTACAGTATTACAGTACTCTATTGGCCTGTATTACAGTACTCTATTGGCCTGTATTACAGTACTCTATTGGCCTATATTACAGTACTGCATTGGCCTATATTACAGTACTCTATTGGCCTGTATTACAGTTTTTCAGTACTGTATTGGTCTATATTACAGTATTACAGTACTGTATTGGTCTGTATTACAGTATTACAGTACTGTATTGGTCTGTATTACAGTATTACAGTACTGTATTGGTCTATATTACAGTATTACAGTACTGTATTGGTCTATATTACAGTATTACAGTACTGTATTGGTCTATATTACAGTATTACAGTACTGCATTGGTCTGTATTACAGTACTGTATTGACCTGTATTACAGTACTCTATTGGCCTGTATTACAGTACTGTATTGGTCTATATTACAGTATTACAGTAATGTATTGGTCTGTATTACAGTACTGTATTGACCTGTATTACAGTACTCTATTGGCCTGTATTACAGTATTACAGTACTGTATTGGTCTATATTACAGTATTACAGTACTGTATTGGTCTATATTACAGTATTACAGTACTGTATTGGTCTGTATTACAGTATTACAGTACTGTATTGGTCTATATTACAGTATTACAGTACTGTATTGGTCTATATTACAGTATTACAGTACTGTATTGGTCTATATTACAGTATTACAGTACTGTATTGGTCTATATTACAGTATTACAGTACTGCATTGGTCTGTATTACAGTACTGTATTGACCTGTATTACAGTACTCTATTGGCCTGTATTACAGTACTGTATTGGTCTATATTACAGTATTACAGTACTGTATTGGTCTGTATTACAGTACTCTATTGGCCTGTATTACAGTACTCTATTGGCCTGTATTACAGTACTCTATTGACCTGTATTACAGTACTCTATTGGCCTGTATTACAGTACTCTATTGGTCTGTATTACAGTATTACAGTACTGTATTGGTCTATATTACAGTATTACAGTATTGTATTGGTCTATATTACAGTACTCTATTGGCCTGTATTACAGTATTACAGTACTGCATTGGTCTGTATTACAGTATTACAGTACTGTATTGGTCTGTATTACAGTATTACAGTACTGTATTGGTCTATATTACAGTACTCTATTGGCCTGTATTACAGTATTACAGTACTATATTGGTCTGTATTACAGTACTGCATTGGCCTATATTACAGTACTCTATTGGTCTGTATTACAGTATTACAGTACTCTATTGGCCTGTATTACAGTATTACAGTACTCTATTGGCCTGTATTACAGTACTGCATTGGCCTATATTACAGTACTCTATTGGTCTGTATTACAGTACTGCATTGGCCTATATTACAGTACTCTATTGGTATGTATTACAGTACTGCATTGGCCTATATTACAGTACTCTATTGGTCTGTATTACAGTATTACAGTACTCTATTGGCCTGTATTACAGTATTACAGTACTCTATTGGCCTGTATTACAGTACTGCATTGGCCTATATTACAGTACTGCATTGGTCTGTATTACAGTATTACAGTACTGTATTGGCCTGTATTACAGTACTGCATTGGTCTGTATTACAGTATTACAGTACTGTATTGGCCTGTATTACAGTACTCTATTGGCCTGTATTACAGTACTCTATTGGTCTATATTACAGTATTACAGTACTCTATTGGCCTGTATTACAGTACTCTATTGGCCTGTATTACAGTACTCTATTGGCCTGTATTACAGTACTCTATTGGCCTGTATTACAGTACTCTATTGGCCTGTATTACAGTACTCTATTGGCCTATATTACAGTATTACAGTACTCTATTGGCCTGTATTACAGTACTATATTGGCCTGTATTACAGTACTCTATTGGCCTGTATTACAGTGCTCTATTGGCCTGTATTACAGTACTCTATTGGCCTGTATTACAGTATTACAGTACTGTATTGGTCTATATTACAGTATTACAGTACTCTATTGGCCTGTATTACAGTACTCTATTGGCCTATATTACAGTATTACAGTACTCTATTGGCCTGTATTACAGTACTCTATTGGCCTGTATTACAGTACTCTATTGGCCTGTATTACAGTACTCTACTGGCCTGTATTACAGTATTACAGTACTCTATTGGCCTATATTACAGTATTAAAGTACTCTATTGGCCTGTATTACAGTACTCTATTGGCCTATATTACAGTACTCTATTGGCCTATATTACAGTATTACAGTACTCTATTGGCCTGTATTACAGTACTCTATTGGCCCGTATTACAGTACTCTATTGGCCTGTATTACAGTACTCTATTGGCCTGTATTACAGTACTCTATTGGCCTATATTACAGTACTGCATTGGCCTATATTACAGTACTCTATTGGCCTGTATTACAGTTTTTCAGTACTGTATTGGTCTATATTACAGTATTACAGTACTCTATTGGCCTGTATTACAGTACTGTATTGGTCTATATTACAGTATTACAGTAATGTATTGGTCTGTATTACAGTACTGTATTGACCTGTATTACAGTACTCTATTGGCCTGTATTACAGTATTACAGTACTGTATTGGTCTATATTACAGTATTACAGTACTGTATTGGTCTATATTACAGTATTACAGTACTGTATTGGTCTGTATTACAGTATTACAGTACTGTATTGGTCTATATTACAGTATTACAGTACTGTATTGGTCTATATTACAGTATTACAGTACTGTATTGGTCTATATTACAGTATTACAGTACTGTATTGGTCTATATTACAGTATTACAGTACTGCATTGGTCTGTATTACAGTACTGTATTGACCTGTATTACAGTACTCTATTGGCCTGTATTACAGTACTGTATTGGTCTATATTACAGTATTACAGTACTGTATTGGTCTGTATTACAGTACTCTATTGGCCTGTATTACAGTACTCTATTGGCCTGTATTACAGTACTCTATTGACCTGTATTACAGTATTACAGTACTGTATTGGTCTATATTACAGTATTACAGTATTGTATTGGTCTATATTACAGTACTCTATTGGCCTGTATTACAGTATTACAGTACTGCATTGGTCTGTATTACAGTATTACAGTACTGTATTGGTCTGTATTACAGTATTACAGTACTGTATTGGTCTATATTACAGTACTCTATTGGCCTGTATTACAGTATTACAGTACTATATTGGTCTGTATTACAGTACTGCATTGGCCTATATTACAGTACTCTATTGGTCTGTATTACAGTATTACAGTACTCTATTGGCCTGTATTACAGTATTACAGTACTCTATTGGCCTGTATTACAGTACTGCATTGGCCTATATTACAGTACTCTATTGGTCTGTATTACAGTACTGCATTGGCCTATATTACAGTACTCTATTGGTATGTATTACAGTACTGCATTGGCCTATATTACAGTACTCTATTGGTCTGTATTACAGTATTACAGTACTCTATTGGCCTGTATTACAGTATTACAGTACTCTATTGGCCTGTATTACAGTACTGCATTGGCCTATATTACAGTACTGCATTGGTCTGTATTACAGTATTACAGTACTGTATTGGCCTGTATTACAGTACTGCATTGGTCTGTATTACAGTATTACAGTACTGTATTGGCCTGTATTACAGTATTGTATTGGCCTGTATTACAGTACTGCATTGGTCTGTATTACAGTATTACAGTATTGTATTGGCCTATATTACAGTACTCTATTGGCCTATATTACAGTACTGCATTGGTCTGTATTACAGTAGTATAGTACTGTATTGGCCTATATTACAGTATTACAGTACTGCATTGGTCTGTATTACAGTATTAAAATACTGTATTGGCCTACATTACAGTATTACTGTATTGGCCTGTATTACAGTACTGCATTGGTCTGTATTACAGTATTACAGTACTGTATTGGCCTGTATTACAGTACTGCATTGGTCTGTATTACAGTATTACAGTACTGTATTGGGCTGTATTACAGTACTCTATTGGCCTGTATTACAGTACTCTATTGGTCTATATTACAGTATTACAGTACTCTATTGGCCTGTATTACAGTACTCTATTGGCCTGTATTACAGTACTCTATTGGCCTGTATTACAGTACTCTATTGGCCTGTATTACAGTACTCTATTGGCCTGTATTACAGTACTCTATTGGCCTATATTACAGTATTACAGTACTCTATTGGCCTGTATTACAGTACTATATTGGCCTGTATTACAGTACTCTATTGGCCTGTATTACAGTGCTCTATTGGCCTGTATTACAGTACTCTATTGGCCTGTATTACAGTATTACAGTACTGTATTGGTCTATATTACAGTATTACAGTACTCTATTGGCCTGTATTACAGTACTCTATTGGCCTATATTACAGTATTACAGTACTCTATTGGCCTGTATTACAGTACTCTATTGGCCTGTATTACAGTACTCTATTGGCCTGTATTACAGTACTCTACTGGCCTGTATTACAGTATTACAGTACTCTATTGGCCTATATTACAGTATTAAAGTACTCTATTGGCCTGTATTACAGTACTCTATTGGCCTATATTACAGTACTCTATTGGCCTATATTACAGTATTACAGTACTCTATTGGCCTGTATTACAGTACTCTATTGGCCCGTATTACAGTACTCTATTGGCCTGTATTACAGTACTCTATTGGCCTGTATTACAGTACTCTATTGGCCTATATTACAGTACTGCATTGGCCTATATTACAGTACTCTATTGGCCTGTATTACAGTTTTTCAGTACTGTATTGGTCTATATTACAGTATTACAGTACTGTATTGGTCTGTATTACAGTATTACAGTACTGTATTGGTCTGTATTACAGTATTACAGTACTGTATTGGTCTATATTACAGTATTACAGTACTGTATTGGTCTATATTACAGTATTACAGTACTGTATTGGTCTATATTACAGTATTACAGTACTGCATTGGTCTGTATTACAGTACTGTATTGACCTGTATTACAGTACTCTATTGGCCTGTATTACAGTACTGTATTGGTCTATATTACAGTATTACAGTAATGTATTGGTCTGTATTACAGTACTGTATTGACCTGTATTACAGTACTCTATTGGCCTGTATTACAGTATTACAGTACTGTATTGGTCTATATTACAGTATTACAGTACTGTATTGGTCTATATTACAGTATTACAGTACTGTATTGGTCTGTATTACAGTATTACAGTACTGTATTGGTCTATATTACAGTATTACAGTACTGTATTGGTCTATATTACAGTATTACAGTACTGTATTGGTCTATATTACAGTATTACAGTACTGTATTGGTCTATATTACAGTATTACAGTACTGCATTGGTCTGTATTACAGTACTGTATTGACCTGTATTACAGTACTCTATTGGCCTGTATTACAGTACTGTATTGGTCTATATTACAGTATTACAGTACTGTATTGGTCTGTATTACAGTACTCTATTGGCCTGTATTACAGTACTCTATTGGCCTGTATTACAGTACTCTATTGACCTGTATTACAGTATTACAGTACTGTATTGGTCTATATTACAGTATTACAGTATTGTATTGGTCTATATTACAGTACTCTATTGGCCTGTATTACAGTATTACAGTACTGCATTGGTCTGTATTACAGTATTACAGTACTGTATTGGTCTGTATTACAGTATTACAGTACTGTATTGGTCTATATTACAGTACTCTATTGGCCTGTATTACAGTATTACAGTACTATATTGGTCTGTATTACAGTACTGCATTGGCCTATATTACAGTACTCTATTGGTCTGTATTACAGTATTACAGTACTCTATTGGCCTGTATTACAGTATTACAGTACTCTATTGGCCTGTATTACAGTACTGCATTGGCCTATATTACAGTACTCTATTGGTCTGTATTACAGTACTGCATTGGCCTATATTACAGTACTCTATTGGTATGTATTACAGTACTGCATTGGCCTATATTACAGTACTCTATTGGTCTGTATTACAGTATTACAGTACTCTATTGGCCTGTATTACAGTATTACAGTACTCTATTGGCCTGTATTACAGTACTGCATTGGCCTATATTACAGTACTGCATTGGTCTGTATTACAGTATTACAGTACTGTATTGGCCTGTATTACAGTACTGCATTGGTCTGTATTACAGTATTACAGTACTGTATTGGCCTGTATTACAGTATTGTATTGGCCTGTATTACAGTACTGCATTGGTCTGTATTACAGTATTACAGTATTGTATTGGCCTATATTACAGTACTCTATTGGCCTATATTACAGTACTGCATTGGTCTGTATTACAGTAGTATAGTACTGTATTGGCCTATATTACAGTATTACAGTACTGCATTGGTCTGTATTACAGTATTAAAATACTGTATTGGCCTACATTACAGTATTACTGTATTGGCCTGTATTACAGTACTGTATTGGCTTGGTTTACAGTATTACTGTATTTGCCTGTATTACAGTACTGTATTGGTCTGTATTACAGTATTAATGTACTGTATTGGCCTATATTACAGTATTACAGTACTATATTGGTCTGTATTACAGTATTACAGTACTGCATTGGTCTATATTACAGTACTATAGTGACTGATATTACAGTACTATATTGCCCTATATTACAGTACTCTATTGGCCTGTATTACAGTATTACAGTACTCTATTGGCCTATATTACAGTATTACAGTATTGTATTGGCCTGTATTACAGTATTACAGTACTGCATTGGCCTATATTACAGTACTCTATTGGCCTGTATTACAGTACTGCATTGGTCTATATTACAGTATTACAGTACTGCATTGGTCTATATTACAGTATTACAGTACTGCATTGGCCTGTATTACGCTATTACAGTACTGTATTGGCCTATATTACGGTATTATAGTACTGTATTGGCCTATACTACAGTATTGTATTGGCCTATATTACAGTATTATATTGACTGATATTACAGTACTATATTGACCTATACTACGGTACTGTATTGACCTTTTACAGTACTACAGTATTGTATTGGCCTGTATTACAGTACTATATTGGCCGATATTACAGTACTATATTGACCTATATTATAGTAATGTTTTGGCCAACATTACAGTATTACAGTACTGTATTGGCCTATATTACAGTACTATATTGGCCGATATTACAGTACTATATTGGCCTATATTATAGTAATGTTTTGGCCAATATTACAGTGAGAATATCACCCAAGCAATAAAAATCCCAGACAGTCTGTTATGCTGTTATGTCACAGCCCTAAGGATAGGTATGTGTCATTCAGGCTGTTTATGACCGTGAGATGATGTCAGCGTTAGATGAGAAGAACAGTAGCTTCTTTATGAACTTCTTCACATCACCCAGGGCTGTTTTCTCTGCTCTCACACATCACACTCTTTCCTCTCGTCTAATCTCCGCTCTTCTAGTCTCCTATCCTCCTCTCCCTTTCCTCCTCTTGTCTCTTCTCCTCCCTTCCTCTCTCTTCTAATCTCTTCTCCTCTCCCAATCTCCTCTCTTCTCCTCTCTTCTAATCTCCTCTCTTCTAATCTCCTCTCTTCTAATCTCCTCTCTTCTAATCTCCTCCCTTCTAATCTCCTCCCTTCTAACCTCCTCTCTTCTCCTCTCTTCTAATCTCCTCCCTTCTAATCTCCTCTATTCTAAACTGCTCCCTTCACTTCTCTTCAAATATCCTCTCTTCTCCTCTCCTAATCTCCTCTCTTCTCCTCTCTCCTAATCTCCTCTTTTCAAATCTCCTCTCTTTGCCTCTCTTCTAATCTCATCCCTTCTCCTCTCTTCTAATCTCCTCCCTTCTAATCTCCTCCCTTCTAATCTCCTCTCCTCTAATCTCCTCTCTTCTAATCTCCTCTCTTCTAATATCCTCTCTTCTAATCTCCTCTCCTCTAATCTCCTCTCTTCTAATCTCCTCTCCTCTAATCTCCTCTCTTCTAATCTCCTCTCTTCTAATCTCCTCTCCTCTAATCTCCTCTCTTCTTATCTCCTCTCCTCTAATCTCCTCTCTTCTAATCTCCTCTCTTCTAATCTTCTCTCCTCTAATCTCCTCTCTTCTAATATCCTCTCTTGTCCTCTCTTCTAATCTCCTCTCTTCTAATCTCCTCCCTTCTACTCTCCTCCCTTCTACTCTCCTCCCTTCTAATCTCCTCCCTTCTCCTCTCTTCTAATCTCCTCTCTTCTCCTCTCTTCTAATCTCATCCCTTCTCCTCTCTTCTTATCTCCTCTCCTCTAATCTCCTCTCTTCTAATCTCCTCTCCTCTAATCTCCTCTCTTCTAATATCCTCTCTTGTCCTCTCTTCTAATCTCCTCTCTTCTAATCTCCTCCCTTCTAATCTCCTCCCTTCTCCTCTCTTCTAATCTCCTCTCTTCTCCTCTCTTCTAATCTCCTCTCCTCTCCTCTAATCTCCTCTCTAATCTCCTCTCTTCTAATCTCCTCCCTTCTAATCTCCTCCCTTCTAATCTCCTCTCCTCTAATCTCCTCCCTTCTAATGTCCTCTCCTCTAATCTCCTCTCCTCTAATCTCTCTCTTCTAATCTCCTCTCCTCTAATCTCCTCTCTTCTAATCTCTCTTCTAATCTCTCCTCTAATCTCCTCTCTTCTAATCTCCTCTCCTCTAATCTCCTCTCTTCTAATCTCCTCTCCTCTAATCTCCTCTCTTCTAATATCCTCTCTTGTCCTCTCTTCTAATCTCCTCTCTTCTAATCTCCTCCCTTCTAATCTCCTCTCTTCTAATCTCATCCCTTCTCCTCTCTTCTAATCTCATCCCTTCTCCTCTCTTCTAATCTCATCCCTTCTCCTCTCCTCTAATCTCCTCCCTTCTAATCTCCTCTCTTCTAATCTCCTCTCCTCTAATCTCCTCTCTTCTAATCTCCTCTCTTCTAATCTCCTCTCCTCTAATCTCCTCTCTTCTAATATCCTCTCTTCTAATCTCCTCTCCTCTAATCTCCTCTCTTCTTATCTCCTCTCCTCTAATCTCCTCTCTTCTAATCTCCTCTCTTCTAATCTCCTCTCTTCTAATCTCCTCTCCTCTAATCTCCTCTCTTCTAATCTCCTCTCCTCTAATCTCCTCTCTTCTAATCTCCTCTCTTCTAATCTCCTCTCCTCTAATCTCCTCTCTTCTAATATCCTCTCTTCTAATCTCCTCTCCTCTAATCTCCTCTCTTCTTATCTCCTCTCCTCTAATCTCCTCCCTTCTCCTCTCTTCTAATCTCTTCTCTTCTAATCTCCTCCCTTCACCTCTCTTCTAATCTCTTCTCTTCTAATCTCATCTCTTCTAATATCTTCTCTTCTCATCCCTTCTAATCTCCTCCCTTTTCCTCTCTTCTAATCTCCTCTCTTCTAATCTCCTCCCTTCTCCTCTCTTCTAATCTCCTCTCTTCTAATCTCCTCTCTTCTAATATCCTCTCTTCTATTCTCCTCCCTTCTAATCACCTCTCCCAATCTCCTTTCTTCTAATCTCCTCTCTTCTAATCTCCTCTCCTCTAATCTCCTCTCTTCTAATATCCTCTCTTGTCCTCTCTTCTAATCTCCTCTCTTCTAATCTCCTCCCTTCTAATCTCCTCCCTTCTAATCTCCTCTAATCTCCTCTCTTCTAATCTCCTCTCCTCTAATCTCCTCTCTTCTAATCTCCTCTCCTCTAATCTCCTCTCTTCTAATCTCCTCTCCTCTAATCTCCTCTCTTCTAATAACCTCTCTTCTAATCTCCTCTCCTCTAATCTCCTCTCTTCTTATCTCCTCTCCTCTAATCTCCTCTCTTCTAATCTCCTCTCTTCTAATCTCCTCTCCTCTAATCTCCTCTCTTCTAATATCCTCTCTTGTCCTCTCTTCTAATCTCCTCTCTTCTAATCTCCTCCCTTCTAATCTCCTCTCTTCTAATCTCATCCCTTCTCCTCTCTTCTAATCTCATCCTCTCTTCTCCTCTCTTCTAATCTCATCCCTCTCTCTCCTCTAATCTCCTCCCTTCTAATCTCCTCTCTTCTAATCTCCTCTCCTCTAATCTCCTCTCTTCTAATCTCCTCTCCTCTAATCTCCTCTCTTCTAATCTCCTCTCTTCTAATCTCCCCTCCTCTAATCTCCTCTCTTCTTATCTCCTCTCCTCTAATCTCCTCTCTTCTAATCTCCTCTCTTCTAATCTCCTCTCCTCTAATCTCCTCTCTTCTAATCTCCTCTCTTCTAATCTCCTCTCTTCTAATCTCCTCTCTTCTAATCTCCTATCCTCTAATCTCCTCTCTTCTAATCTCCTCTCTTTCTAATCTCCTCTCCTCTAATCTCCTCTCTTCTAATATCCTCTCTTCTAATCTCCTCTCCTCTAATCTCCTCCCTTCTCCTCTCTTCTAATCTCTTCTCTTCTAATCTCCTCCCTTCGCCTCTCTTCTAATCTCTTCTCTTCTAATCTCATCTCTTCTAATATCTTCTCTTCTCATCCCTTCTAATCTCCTCCCTTCTCCTCTCTTCTAATCTCCTCTCTTCTAATCTCCTCTCTTCTAATCTCCTCTCTTCTAATCTCCTCTCTTCTAATCTCCTCTCTTCTAATCTCCTCCCTTCTCCTCTCTTCTAATCTCCTCTCTTCTAATCTCCTCTCTTCTAATCTCCTCCCTTCTCCTCTCTTCTATTCTCCTCTCTTCTAATCTCCTCTCTTCTAATCTCCTCTCTTCTAATCTCCTCCCTTCTCCTTTCTTATAATCTCCTCCCTTCTCCTCTCTTCTAATCTCCTCTCTTCTAATCTCCTCTCTTCTCCTCTCCTCTAATCTCCTCTCTTCTAATCTCCTCTCTTCTTCTATCTCCTCTCTTCTAATCTCCTCTTCTAATCTCCTCTCTCTAATCTCCTTTCTTCTAATCTCCTCTCTTCTAATCTCCTCTCTTCTAATCTCCTCTCTTCTAATCTCCTCTCCTCTAATCTCCTCTCTTCTAATAACCTCTCTTCTAATCTCCTCTCTTCTAATCTCCTCTCTTCTAATCTCCTCTCCTCTAATCTCCTCTCTTCTAATCTCCTCTCTTCTAATCTCCTCTCTTCTAATCTCCTCTCTTCTCCTCTCCTCTAATCTCCTCTCTTCTAATCTCCTCTCTTCTTATCTCCTCTCCTCTAATCTCCTCTCTTCTAATCTCCTCTCCTCTAATCTCCTCTCTTCTAATCTCCTCTCTTCTAATCTCCTCTCTTCTAATCTCCTCTCTTCTAATCTCCTCTCCTCTAATCTCCTCTCTTCTAATATCCTCTCTTCTAATCTCCTCTCCTCTAATCTCCTCTCTTCTATTCTCCTCTCTTCTAATCTCCTCCCTTCTCCTCTCTTCTAATCTCCTCTCTTCTAATCTCCTCCCTTCTCCTCTCTTCTATTCTCCTCTCTTCTAATCTCCTCTCTTCTAATCTCCTCCCTTCTCCTCTCTTCTATTCTCCTCCCTTCTAATCTCCTCTCTTCTAATCTCCTCTCTTCTCCTCCCTTCTAATCTCCTCTCTTCTAATCTCCTCTCTTCTAATCTCTTCTATTCTCCTCTCTTCTAATCTCCTCTCTTCTAATCTCCTCTCTTCTAATCTCCTCTCTTCTAATCTCCTCTCTTCTAATCTCCTCTCTTCTAATCTCCTCCCTTCTCCTCTCTTCTAATCTCCTCTCTTCTAATCTCCTCTCTTCTAATCTCCTCTCTTCTAATCTCCTCCCTTCTCCTCTCTTCTATTCTCCTCTCTTCTATTCTCCTCCCTTCTAATCTCCTCTCTTCTAATCTCCTCTCTTCTAATCTCCTCTCTTCTAATCTCCTCTCCTCTAATCTCCTCTCTTCTAATATCCTCTCTTCTAATCTCCTCTCCTCTAATCTCCTCTCTTCTAATCTCCTCTCCTCTAATCTCCTCTCTTCTAATCTCCTCTCTTCTAATCTCCTCTCCTCTAATCTCTCTCTTCTAATATCCTCTTTTAATCTCCTCTCTTCTAATCTCCTCTCTTCTAATCTCCTCCCTTCTAATCTCCTCTCTTCTAATCTCATCCCTTCTCCTCTCTTCTAATCTCATCCTCTCTTCTAATCTCATCCCTTCTCCTCTCCTCTAATCTCCTCCCTTCTAATCTCCTCTCTTCTAATCTCCTCTTCTAATCTCCTCTCTTCTAATCTCCTCTCTTCTAATCTCCTCTCTAATCTCCTCTCTTCTAATCTCCTCTCTTCTAATCTCCTCTCTTCTAATCTCCTCTTTCTAATCTCCTCTCCTCTAATCTCCTCTCTTCTAATCTCCTCTCTTCTAATCTCCTCTCCTCTAATCTCCTCTCTTCTAATCTCCTCTCTTCTAATCTCCTCTCTTCTAATCTCCTCCCTTCTCCTCTCTTCTAATCTCTTCTCTTCTAATCTCCTCCTTCTCCTCTCTTCTAATCTCTTCTCTTCTAATCTCATCTCTTCTAATATCTTCTCTTCTCATCCCTTCTAATCTCCTCCCTTCTCCTCTCTTCTAATCTCCTCTCTTCTAATCTCCTCTCTTCTAATCTCCTCTCTTCTAATCTCCTCTCTTCTAATCTCCTCTCTTCTAATCTCCTCCCTTCTCCTCTCTTCTAATCTCCTCTCTTCTAATCTCCTCTCTTCTATTCTCCTCTCTTCTAATCACCTCTCTTCTAATCTCCTCTCTTCTAATCTCCTCTCTTCTAATCTCCTCCCTTCTCCTCTCTTCTATTCTCCTCTCTTCTAATCTCCTCTCTTCTAATCTCCTCTCTTCTAATCTCCTCCCTTCTCCTCTCTTCTAATCTCCTCCCTTCTCCTCTCTTCTAATCTCCTCTCTTCTAATCTCCTCTCTTCTAATCTCCTCTCCTCTAATCTCCTCTCTTCTAATCTCCTCTCCTCTAATCTCCTCTCTTCTAATCTCCTCTCTTCTAATCTCCTCTCTTCTAATCTCCTCCCTTCTCCTCTCTTCTATTCTCCTCTCTTCTAATCTCCTCTCTTCTAATCTCCTCCCTTCTCCTCTCTTCTATTCTCCTCCCTTCTAATCTCCTCTCTTCTAATCTCCTCTCTTCTCCTCCCTTCTAATCTCCTCTCTTCTAATCTCCTCCCTTCTAATCTCCTCTCTTCTAATCTCCTCTCTTCTAATCTCCTCTCCTCCAATCTCCTCTCTTCTAATATCCTCTCTTCTAATCTCCTCTCCTCTAATCTCCTCTCTTCTAATATCCTCTTTCTAATCTCCTCTCCTCTAATCTCCTCTCTTCTTATCTCCTCTCCTCTAATCTCCTCTCTTCTAATATCCTCTCTTCTAATCTCCTCTCCTCTAATCTCCTCCCTTCTCCTCTCTTCTAATCTCTTCTCTTCTAATCTCCTCTCTTCTAATCTCTTCTCTTCTAATATCTTCTCTTCTCATCCCTTCTAATCTCCTCCCTTTTCCTCTCTTCTAATCTCCTCTCTTCTAATATCCTCTCTTCTAATCTCCTCTCCTCTAATCTCCTCCCTTCTCCTCTCTTCTAATCTCTTCTCTTCTAATCTCCTCCCTTCGCCTCTCTTCTAATCTCATCTCTTCTAATATCTTCTCTTCTCATCCCTTCTAATCTCCTCCCTTTTCCTCTCTTCTAATCTCCTCTCTTCTAATCTCCTCCCTTCTCCTCTCTTCTAATCTCCTCCCTTCTCCTCTCTTCTAATCTCCTCTCTTCTAATCTCCTCTCTTCTAATCTCCTCTCTTCTAATCTCCTCTCTTCTAATCTCCTCTCTTCTAATCTCCTCTCTTCTATTCTCCTCTCTTCTAATCTCCTCTCTTCTAATCTCCTCTCTTCTAATCTCCTCTCTTCTAATCTCCTCTCTTCTAATCTCTTCTCTTCTAATCTCATCTCTTCTAATATCTTCTCTTCTCCTCCCTTCTCCTCTCTTCTAATCTCCTCCCTTCTCCTCTCTTCTAATCTCCTCTCTTATATTCTCCTCTCTTCTAATCTCCTCTCTTCTAATCTCCTCTCTTCTAATCTCCTCTCTTCTCCTCTCTTCTAATCTCCTCTCTTCTAATCTCCTCCCTTCTCCTCTCTTCTAATCTCCTCTCTTCTAATCTCCTCTCTTCTAATCTCCTCCCTTCTCCTCTCTTCTAATATCCTCTCTTCTATTCTCCTCCCTTCTAATCACCTCTCCCAATCTCCTTTCTTCTAATCTCATCTCTTCTAATATCTTCTCTTCTCCTCCCTTCTCCTCTCTTCTAATCTCCTCTCTTCTAATCTCCTCCCTTCTCCTCTCTTCTAATCTCCTCTCTTCTAATCTCCTCTCTTCTATTCTCCTCTCTTCTAATCTCCTCCCTTCTCCTCTCTTCTAATCTCCTCTCTTCTAATCTCCTCCCTTCTCCTCTCTTCTAATCTCCTCTCTTCTAATCTCCTCTCTTCTAATCTCCTCCCTTCTCCTCTCTTCTAATCTCCTCTCTTCTAATCTCCTCCCTTCTCCTCTCTTCTAATCTCTTCTCCTCTCCTCTAGCCTAATCTCCTCACTTCTAATCTCCTCCCTTCCTCTCTCTTCTAATCTCCTCTCTTCTAATCTCCTCTCTTCTAATCTACTCTCTTCTAATCTCCTCCCTTCTCCTCTCTTCTATTCTCCTCTCTTCTAATATCTTCTCTTCTCCTCCCTTCTATACTCCTCCCTTCTCCTCTCTTCTAATCTCCTCTCTTCTAATCTCCTCCCTTCTCCTCTCTTCTAATCTCCTCTCTTCTAATCTCCTCCCTTCTCCTCTCTTCTAATCTCCTCTCTTCTAATCTCCTCTCTTCTAATCTCATCTCTTCTATTCTCCTCTCTTCTAATCTCCTCTCTTCTAATCTCCTCTCTTCTAATCTCCTCCCTTCTCCTCTCTTCTATTCTCCTCTCTTCTAATCTCCTCTCTTCTAATCTCCTCTCTTCTAATCTCCTCCCTTCTCCTCTCTTCTATTCTCCTCTCTTCTAATCTCCTCTCTTCTAATCTCCTCCTTCTCCTCTCTTCTAATCTCCTCTCTTCTAATCTCCTCTCTTCTAATCTCCTCTCTTCTCCTCCTTCTAATCTCCTCTCTTCTAATCTCCTCTTCTAATCTCCTCTCTTCTAATCTCCTCTCTTCTAATCTCTTCTATTCTCCTCCCTTCTAATCTCCTCTCTTCTAATCTCCTCTCTTCTAATCTCCTCTCTTCTAATCTCCTCTCTTCTAATCTCCTCCCTTCTCCTCTCTTCTAATCTCCTCTCTTCTAATCTCCTCTCTTCTAATCTCCTCTCTTCTAATCTCCTCCCTTCTCCTCTCTTCTATTCTCCTCTCTTCTATTCTCCTCCCTTCTAATCTCCTCTCTTCTAATCTCCTCTCTTCTCCTCTCCTCTAATCTCCTCTCTTCTAATCTCCTCTCTTCTAATCTCCTCTCCTCTAATCTCCTCTCTTCTAATCTCCTCTCTTCTAATATCCTCTCTTCTAATCTCTCTCTCTCTAATCTCCTCTCTTCTAATCTCCTCTCCTAATCTCCTCTCTTCTAATCTCCTCTCTTCTCCTCTCTTCTAATCTCCTCTCTTCTAATCTCCTCCCTTCTCCTCTCTTCTAATCTCTTCCTCTCCTCTAATCTCCTCTCTTCTAATCTCCTCTCTTCTAATCTCCTCTCTCTAATCTCCTCTCTTCTAATCTCCTCTCTTCTAATCTCCTCCCTTCTTCTAATCTCTTCTCTTCTAATCTCTCCCTTCTCCTCTCTTCTAATCTCCTCTCTTCTAATCTCCTCTCTTCTAATATCTTCTCTTCTCCTCCCTTCTATACTCCTCCCTTCTCCTCTCTTCTAATCTCCTCTCTTCTAATCTCCTCCCTTCTCCTCTCTTCTAATCTCCTCTCTTCTAATCTCCTCTCTTCTAATCTCCTCTCTTCTAATCTCCTCCTCTCTCTCTTCTAATCTCCTCCCTTCTAATCTCCTCTCTTCTAATCTCCTCTCTTCTAATCTCTAATCTCTCTTCTAATCTCCTCTCTTCTAATCTCCTCTCTTCTAATCTCCTCCCTTCTAATCTCCTCTCTTCTAATCTCTCTCTTCTAATCTCTTCTATTCTCCTCCCTTCTAATCACCTCTCTTCTAATCTCCTCTCTTCTAATCTCCTCTCTTCTAATCTCTTCTAATCTCTCTTCTAATCTCCTCTCTTCTAATCTCCTCTCTTCTAATCTCCTCTCTTCTAATCTCCTCCCTTCTCTCTCTTCTATTCTCCTCCTTCTAATCTCCTCTCTTCTAATCTCCTCTCTTCTAATCTCCTCTCTTCTAATCTCCTCTCTTCTAATCTCCTCTCTTCTAATCTCCTCTCTCCTTCTAATCTCCTCTCTTCTAATCTCCTCTCTTCTATTCTCCTCTCTTCTAATCTCCTCTCTTCTAATCTCCTCTCTTCTAATCTCCTCTCCTTCTTCTAATCTCCTCTCTCTTCTAATCTCCTCTCTTCTAATCTCATCTCTTCTAATCTCTCCTTCTCTCTCTTCTATTCTCCTCTCTTCTAATCTCCTCTCTTCTAATCTCCTCTCTTCTAATCTCCTCTCTTCTAAT
The DNA here is from genome assembly GCF_034236695.1 of Oncorhynchus nerka. Classification (NCBI taxonomy): domain Eukaryota; kingdom Metazoa; phylum Chordata; class Actinopteri; order Salmoniformes; family Salmonidae; genus Oncorhynchus; species Oncorhynchus nerka. The sequence continues at coordinate 1,706,798 of NC_088401.1, read as the reverse complement.
CTCCTCTCTTCTAATCTCCTCTCTTCTAATCTCCTCCCTTCTCTCTTCTAATCTCCTCTCTTCTAATCTCCTCTCTTCTAATCTCTCTCTTCTCCTCCTTCTAATCTCCTCTCTTCTAATCTCCTCCCTAATCTCCTCTCTTCTAATCTCCTCCTCTTCTTCTAATCTCCTCTCTTCTAATATCCTTCTCTTCTTCTATTCTCCTCTTCTAATCTCCTCTCTTCTAATCTCCTCCCTTCTCCTCTCTTCTAATCTCCTCTCTTCTAATTCTCTCTCTTCTAATCTCCTCTCTTCTAATCTCATCTCTTCTAATCTCTTCTCTTCTCCTCCCTTCTCTCCTCTCTTCTAATCTCCTCTCTTCTAATCTCCTCCCTTCTCTCCTCTCTTCTAATCTCCTCTCTCTCCTTCTAATCTCCTCTCTTCTAATCTCCTCTCTTCTAATCTACTCTCTTCTAATCTCCTCCCTTCTCCTCTCTTCTATTCTCCTCTCTTCTAATCTCTCTTCTCTCCTTCTAATCTCCTCCTTCTCCTCTCTTCTAATCTCCTCTCTTCTAATCTCTCCTTCTCCTCTCTTCTAATCTCCTCTCTTCTAATCTCCTCCTTCTCCTCTCTTCTAATCTCCTCTCTTCTAATCTCCTCTCTTCTAATCTCCTCCCTTCTCCTCTCTTCTATTCTCCTCTCTTCTAATCTCCTCTCTTCTAATCTCCTCTCTTCTAATCTCCTCCCTTCTCCTCTCTTCTATTCTCCTCTTCTCTCTCTCTTCTAATCTCCTCTCTTCTTCTAATCTCTCTCTTCTAATCTCCTCTCTTCTAATCTCCTCTCTTCTAATCCTCCTCTCTTCTTCTATCTCCTCTCTTCTAATCTCCTCTCTTCTAATCTCCTCTCTTCTAATCTCTCTCTTCTAATCTCCTCTCTTCTAATCTCCTCTCTTCTAATTCTCCTTCTCCTCTCTTCTAATCTCCTCTCTTCTAATCTCCTCTCTTCTAATCTCCTCTCTTCTCCTCCCTTCTCCTCTCTTCTAATCTTCTCCTCTAATCTCCTCTCTTCTAATCTCCTCTCTTCTAATCTCCTCTTCTTCTCCTCTCTTCTAATCTCCTCTCTTCTAATCTCCTCTCTTCTAATCTCCTCTCTTCTAATCTCCTCTCTTCTAATCTCCTCCTCTCTTCTATTCTCCTCTCTTCTAATCTCCTCTCTTCTAATCTCCTCTCTTCTAATCTCTCCTTCTCCTCTTTCTATTCTCCTCCTTCTAATCTCCTCTCTTCTAATCTCCTCTCTTCTAATCTCCTCTCTTCTAATCTCCTCTTCTATTCTCCTCTCTTCTAATCTCCTCTCTTTCTAATCTCCTCTCTTCTAATCTCCTCCTTCTCCTCTCTTCTATTCTCTTCTAATCTCCTCTCTTCTAATCTCCTCTCTTCTAATCTCCTCTCTTCTCCTCTCTTCTATTCTCCTCTCTTCTAATCTCCTCTCTTTCTAATCTCCTCTCTTCTTCTATTAATCTCCTCTCTTCTAATCTCCTCTCTTCTAATCTCCTCTCTTCTAATCTCCTCCTTCTCCTCCCTTCTAATCTCCTCTCTTCTAATCTCCTCTCTTCTAATCTCCTCTCTTCTAATCTCCTCCCTTCTCTCTCTTCTAATCTCCTCTCTTCTAATATCCTCCTCTCTCTCTTCTAATCTCCTCTCTTCTAATCTCCTCTCTTCTAATCTCCTCTCTTCTAATCTCCTCTCTTCTAATCTCCTCCCTTCTCCTCTCTTCTAATCTCCTCTCTTCTAATCTCATCTCTTCTAATCTCTCTTCTCCTTTCTAATCTCCCCTCTCCCTCTATTCTAATCTCCTCTCTTCTAATCTCTTCTCTCTCTTCTAATCTCCTCTCTTCTAATCTCCTCTCTTCTAATCTCTCTCTCTTCTAATCTCCTCTTCTAATCTCCTCTCTTCTAATCTCCTCTCTTCTAATCTCCTCTCTTCTAATCTCCTCTCTTCTAATCTCCTCTCTTCTAATCTTCTCTTCTCCTCTCTTCTAATCTCCTTCTTCTAATCTCCTCTCTTCTAATCTCCTCTTCTTCTAATCTCCTCTCTTCTAATCTCCTCCTCTCCTCTTCTAATCTCCTCTCTTCTAATCTCCTCTCTTCTAATCTCCTCTCTTCTAATCTCCTCTCTTCTAATCTCTTTCTATTCTCTCTCTTCTAATCTCCTCTCTTCTAATCTCCTCTCTTCTAATCTCTCTTCTTCTCCTCTCTTCTATTCTCCTCTCTTCTAATCTCTCTCTTCTAATCTCCTCTCTTCTAATCTCCCTTCTCCTCTCTTCTAATCTCCTCTCTTCTAATCTCCTCCCTTCTCCTCTCTTCTAATCTCCTCTCTTCTAATCTCCTCTCTTCTAATCTCCTCTCTTCTAATCTCCTCCCTTCTCCTCTCTTCTATTCTCCTCTCTTCTAATCTCCTCTCTTCTAATCTCCTCTCTTCTAATCTCCTCTCTTCTAATCTCCTCTCTTCTAATCTCCTCCTTCTTCTCTCTCTTCTAATCTCCTCTCTTCTAATCTCCTCCTTCTCCTCTCTTCTAATCTCCTCTCTTCTAATCTCCTCTCTTCTAATCTCCTCTCTTCTAATCTCCTCTCTTCTAATCTCCTCTCTTCTAATCTCCTCTCTTCTAATATCCTCCCTTCTCCTCTCTTCTATTCTCCTCTCTTCTAATCTCCTCTCTTCTAATCTCCTCTCTTCTAATCTCCTCCCTTCTCCTCTCTTCTATTCTCCTCCCTTCTAATCTCCTCTCTTCTAATCTCTCCTCTCTTCTTCTAATCTCCTCTCTTCTAATCTCCTCTCTTCTAATCTCCTCTCTTCTAATATCCTCCCTTCTCCTCTCTTCTATTCTCCTCTCTTCTAATCTCCTCTCTTCTAATCTCCTCTCTTCTAATCTCCTCTCTTCTAATCTCCTCTCTTCTAATCTCCTCTTCTCTCTTCTTCTCCTCTCTTCTAATCTCCTCTCTTCTAATCTCTCTCTTCTAATCTCCTCTCTTCTAATCTCTTCTAATCTCCTCTCTTCTAATCTCCTCTCTTCTAATCTCCTCTCTTCTAATCTCCTCTTCTCCTCTCTTCTAATCTCCTCTCTTCTAATCTCCTCTCTTCTAATCTCCTCTCTTCTAATCTCCTCTCTTCTAATCTCCTCCCTTCTCCTCTCTTCTATTCTCCTCTCTTCTAATCTCCTCTCTTCTAATCTCCTCTCTTCTAATCTCCTCCCTTCTCCTCTCTTCTATTCTCCTCCCTTCTAATCTCCTCTCTTCTAATCTCCTCCCTTCTCCTCTCTTCTAATCTCCTCTCTTCTAATCTCCTCTCTCTCTTCTAATCTCTCTCTTCTAATCTCTCTCTTCTAATCTCCCCCTTCTCCTCTCTTCTATTCTCCTCTCTTCTAATCTCCTCTCTTCTAATCTCCTCTCTTCTAATCTCCTCCCTTCTCCTCTCTTCTATTCTCCTCCCTTCTAATCTCCTCTCTTCTAATCTCCTCTCTTCTCCTCCCTTCTAATCTCCTCTCTTCTAATCTCCTCTCTTCTAATCTCCTCTCTTCTAATCTCCTCCCTTCTCCTCCCTTCTAATCTCCTCTCTTCTAATCTCCTCTCTTCTAATCTCCTCTCTTCTAATCTCCTCCCTTCTCCTCTCTTCTAATCTCCTCTCTTCTAATATCCTCCCGTCTCCTCTCTTCTATTCTCCTCTCTTCTAATCTCCTCTCTTCTAATCTCCTCTCTTCTAATCTCCTCTCTTCTAATCTCCTCCCTTCTCCTCTCTTCTAATCTCCTCTCTTCTAATCTCATCTCTTCTAATCTCTTCTCTTCTAATATCTCTCTAATCTCCTCTCTTCTCCTCTATTCTAATCTCCTCTCTTCTAATCTCTCTCTCCTTCTAATCTCCTCTCTTCTAATCTCTCCCTCTCTCTAATCTCTCTCTTCTAATCTCCTCTCTTCTAATCTCCTCTCTTCTAATCTCCTCCTTCTCCTCTTCTATTCTCCTCTCTTCTAATCTCCTCTCTTCTAATCTCCTCTCTTCTAATCTCTTCTCTCTTCCCTATACTCCTCCTCTTCTTCTAATCTCCTCTCTTCTAATCTCTCCTCTCTTCTAATCTCCTCTCTTCTAATCTCCTCCCTTCTCCTCTCTTCTAATCTCCTCTCTTCTAATCTCCTCTCTTCTAATCTCCCTCTCTTCTAATCTCCTCTCTTCTAATCTCCTCTCTTCTATTCTCCTCTCTTCTAATCTCCTCTCTTCTAATCTCCTCTTCTAATCTCCCCTTCTCCTCTCTTCTAATTCTCCTCTTCTAATCTCCTCTCTTCTAATCTCCTCTTCTTCTAATCTCCTCCTTCTAATCTCTCTCTTCTAATCTCCTCCTTCTCCTCCTTCTAATCTCCTCTCTTCTAATCTCCTCTCTTCTAATCTCCTCTCTTCTAATATCCTCCCTTCTCCTCTCTTCTATTCTCCTCTCTTCTAATCTCCTCTCTTCTAATCTCCTCTCTTCTAATCTCCTCTATTCTAATATCCTCTCTTCTATTCTCCTCCCTTCTAATCTCCTCTCTTCTAATCTCCTCTCTTCTAATCTCCTCCCTTCTCCTCTCTTCTAATCTCCTCTCTTCTAATCTCCTCTCTTCTAATCTCCTCTCTTCTAATCTCCTCTCTTCTAATCTCCTCTCCTCTAATCTCCTCTCTTCTAATCTCCTCTCTTCTAATCTCCTCTCCTAATCTCCTCTCTTCTAATCTCCTCTCTTCTAATCTCCTCTCTTCTAATCTCCTCTCTTCTAATCTCTCTCTTCTAATCTCCTCCCTCTTCTCCTCTCTTCTAATCTCCTCTCTTCTAATCTCCTCTCTTCTAATCTCCTCCTTCTAATCTCCTCTCTTCTCCTCTTCTATCTCCTCCCTTCTCTCTCTTCTAATCTCCTCTCTTCTAATCTCTTCTCCTCTTCTAAATCTCCTCTCTTCTATTCTCCTCTCTTCTAATCTCTCTCTTCTAATCTCCTCTCTTCTCCTCTCTAATCTCCTCTTTTCTAATCTCCTCTCTTTGCCTCTCTTCTAATCTCCTCCCTTCTCTCTCTTCTAATCTCCTCTCTTCTAATCTCCTCCTCTCCTCTCTTCTAATCTCCTCTCTTCTAATCTCCTCTCTTCTAATCTCCTCTCTTCTAATCTCCTCTCTTCTAATCTCCTCTCTTCTAATCTCCTCTCTTCTAATCTCCTCTCTTCTAATCTCCTCTCTTCTAATCTCACTCTCTTCTAATCTCTCTCTTCTAATCTCCTCCCTTCTAATCTCCTCTCCTCTTTCTAATCTCCTCTCTTCTAATCTCCTCTTCTTCTCTTCTAATCTCCTCTCTTCTAATCTCCTCTCTTCTAATCTCCTCTCTTCTAATCTCCTCTCTTCTAATCTCCTCTCTTCTAATCTCCTCCCTTCTCCTCTCTTCTATTCTCCTCTCTTCTAATCTCCTCTCTTCTAATCTCCTCTCTTCTAATCTCCTCTCTTCTAATCTCCTCTCTTCTAATCTCCTCTCTTCTAATCTCCTCTCTTCTAATCTCCTCTTTCTAATCTCCTCTCTTCTAATCTCCTCTCTTCTAATCTCCTCTCTTCTAATCTCTCTCTCCTCCCTTCTCCTCTCTTCTAATCTCCTCTCTTCTAATCTCCTCTCTTCTAATCTCCTCTCTTCTAATCTCCTCCCTTCTCCTCTCTTCTAATCTCCTCTCTTCTAATCTCCTCCCTTCTCCTCTCTTCTATTCTCCTCTCTTCTAATCTCCTCTCTTCTAATCTCCTCTCTTCTAATCTCCTCTCTTCTAATCTCCTCTCTTCTAATCTCCTCTCTTCTAATCTCCTCCTTCTAATCTCCCTTCTAATCTCCTCTCTTCTAATCTCCTCTCTTCTAATATCTCCTCTAATCTCTCTTCTAATCTCCTCTCTTCTAATCTCCTCCTTCTCCTCTCTTCTAATCTCCTCTCTTCTAATCTCCTCTCTTCTAATCTCCTCTCTTCTAATCTCCTCTCTTCTAATCTCCTCTCTTCTAAATATCCTCTCTTCTATTCTCCTCTTCTAATCTCCTCTCTTCTAATCTCCTCTCTTCTAATCTCCTCTCCTCTAATCTCTCCTCTCTCTCTTCTAATCTCCTCTTCTCTTCTTCTAATCTCCTCTCTTCTAATCTCCTCTCTTCTAATCTCCTCTCTTCTATTCTCCTCTCTTCTAATCTCCTCTCTTCTAATCTCCTCCTTCTCCTCTCTTCTAATCTCCTCTCTTCTAATCTCCTCTTCTCTCTCTTCTAATCTCTCTCTTCTAATCTCCTCTCTTCTATTATCTCTCTCTTCTAATCTCCTCTCTTCTAATCTCACTCTCTTCTAATCTCTCTAATCTCCTCTCTTCTAATCTCCTCTCTTCTAATCTCCTCTCTTCTAATCTCCTCTCTTCTAATCTCTCCTCTCTTCTTCTAATCTCCTCTCTAATCTCCTCTCTTCTAATCTTCCTCTTCTCTCCCTTCTCTCCTCTCTTCTAATCTCCTCTCTTCTAATCTCCTCTCTTCTAATCTCCTCTCTTCTAATCTCCTCTCTTCTAATCTCCTCTCTTCTAATCTCCTCTCTTCTAATCTCCTCTCTTCTAATCTCACTCTTCTCCTCTCTTCTAATCTCCTCTCTTCTAATCTCCTCCCTTCTCCTCTCTTCTAATCTCCTCTCTTCTAATCTCCTCCTTCTTCTCCTCTCTTCTAATCTCCTCTCTTCTAATCTCTCCTCCTCTTCTAATCTCCTCTCTTCTCCTCTCTTCTAATCTCCTCTCTTCTAATCTCCTCTCTTCTAATCTCTCTCTTCTAATCTCCTCTCTTCTAATCTCCTCTCTTCTAATCTCCTCTCTTCTCCTCTCTCTCTCTTCTAATCTCCTCTCTTCTAATCTCCTCCTTCTCTTCTTCTAATCTCCTCTCTTCTAATCTCCTCTCTTCTAATCTCCTCTTTCTAATCTCCTCTCTTCTAATCTCCTCTCTTCTAATCTCCTCCCTTCTCCTCTCTTCTAATCTCCTCCTTCTAATCTCCTCTCTTCTAATCTCCTCTCTTCTAATCTCCTCTCTTCTAATCTCCTCTCTTCTAATCTCCTCTCTTCTAATATCCTCTCTTCTAATCTCCTCTCTAATCTCCTCTCTTCTAATCTCCTCCCTAATCTCCTCTCTTCTAATCTTCTCTCTTCTCTTCTAATCTCCTCTCTTCTAATCTCCTCTCTTCTAATCTCCTCTCTTCTCCTCTCTTCTAATCTCCTCTTTCTAATCTCCTCTCTTGTAATCTCCTCTCTTCTAATCTCCTCTCTTCTAATATCTCTCTTCTAATCTCCTCTCTTCTAATCTCCTCTCTTCTAATCTCACTCTCTTCTAATCTCCTCCCTTCTCCTCTCTTCTAATCTCCTCTCTTCTAATCTCCTCCCTTCTCCTCTCTTCTAATCTCCTCTCTTCTAATCTCCTCTCTTCTAATCTCCTCTCTTCTAATCTCCTCTCTTCTAATCTCCTCTCTTCTAATCTCCTCTCTTCTAATATCCTCTCTTCTATTCTCCTCTCTTCTAATCTCCTCTCCTCTAATCTCCTCCCTTCTCCTCTCTTCTAATCTCCTCCCTTCTCTTCTTCTAATCTCCTCTCTTCTATTCTCCTCTCTTCTAATCTCCTCTCCCTAATCTCCTCCCTTCTCCTCTCTTCTAATCTCCTCTCTTCTAATCTCACTCTCTTCTAATCTCCTCTCTTCCTCCTCTCTTCTAATCTCTCTCTTCTAATCTCCTCCCTTCTCTCTCTTCTAATCTCCTCTCTTCTAATCTCCTCCTCTCTCCTCTTTCTAATCTCTCTTCTCTTCTAATCTCCTCTCTTCTAATCTCTCTCTTCTAATCTCTTCTATTCTCTCTAATCTCTCTCTTCTAATCTCTCCTTCTCCTCCTTCTAATCTCTCTCTTCTAATCTCTCTCTTCTAATCTCCTCTCTTCTAATCTCCTCTCTTCTCCTCTCTTCTAATCTCCTCTCTTCTAATCTCCTCCTTCTCCTCTCTTCTAATCTCCTCTCTTCTAATCTCCTCTCTTCTAATCTCCTCTCTTCTAATCTCCTCCCTTCTCCTCTCTTTCTAATCTCCTCTCTTCTAATATCCTCCTCTCTTCTTCTATCTCCTCTCTTCTAATCTCCTCTCTTCTAATCTCCTCTCTTCTAATCTCCTCTCTTCTAATCTCCTCTTCTAATCTCTCTCTCTAATCTCATCTCTTCTAATATCTTCTCTTCTTCCCTTCTCTCTCCTCCCTTCTCCTCTCTTCTAATCTCCTCTCTTCTAATCTCTCTCTCCTCTATTTAATCTCCTCTCTTCTATTCTCCTCTCTTCTAATCTCCTCCTTCTCCTCTCTTCTAATCTCCTCTCTTCTAATCTCCTCTTTCTAATCTCCTCTTCTAATCTCCTCCCTTCTCCTCTCTTCTATTCTCCTCTCTTCTAATCTCCTCTCTTCTAATCTCCTCTCTTCTAATCTACCTCTTCTAATCTCCTCCTTCTCCTCTCTTCTATTCTCTCTCTTCTAATCTCCTCTCTTCAATCTCCTCTCTTCTAATCTCTCTCTTCTAATCTCCTCTCTTCTAATCTCCTCCCTTCTAATCTCCTCTCTTCAATCTCCTCTCTTCTAATCTCTTCTATTCTCCTCCCTTCTCTCTCTCTTCTAATCTCCTCTCTTCTAATCTCCTCTCTTCTAATCTCCCTCTTCTCTCCTCCTTCTCTCCTCTTCTAATCTCCTCTCTTCTAATCTCCTCCTCTTCTCCCTTCTCCTCTCTTCTAATCTCCTCCTTCTAATCTCCTCTCTCTAATCTCCTCTCTTCTCCTCCCTTCTAATCTCCTCTCTTCTAATCTCCTCTCTTCTAATCTCCTCTCTTCTAATCTCCTCCTTCTCCTCTCTTCTATTCTCCTCTCTTCTAATCTCCTCTCTTCTAATCTCCTCCTTCTAATCTCCTCCCTTCTAATCTCCTCTCTTCCTAATCTCCTCCTTCTCTCTTCTAATCTCCTTCCTTCTAATCTCCTCCTTCTAATCTCCTCTCTTCTAATCTCCTCTCTTCTCCTCTCTTCTAATCTCCTCTCTTCTCCTCTCTTCTAATCTCTTCTATTCTCCTCCCTTCTAATCTCCTCTCTAATCTCCTCTCTTCTAATCTCATCTCTTCTAATATCTTCTCTTCTCTCCCTTCTAAATCTCTCACTTCTCCTCTCTTCTAATCTCCTCTCTTCTAATCTCTTCTCCTCTCCTCTAGCCTAATCTCCTCTCTTCTATTCTCCTCTCTTCTAATCTCCTCTCTTCTAATCTCCTCCCTTCTCCTCTCTTCTAATCTCCTCTCTTCTAATCTCCTCCCTTCTAATCTCCTCTCTTCTAATCTCCTCCCTTCTCCTCTCTTCTAATCTCCTCTCTTCTAATCTCCTCTCTTCTAATCTACTCTCTTCTAATCTCCTCCCTTCTCCTCTCTTCTATTCTCCTCTCTTCTAATCTCCTCTCTTCTAATCTCCTCTCTTCTAATATCTTCTCTTCTCCTCCCTTCTATACTCCTCCCTTCTCCTCTCTTCTAATCTCCTCTCTTCTAATCTCCTCCCTTCTCCTCTCTTCTAATCTCCTCTCTTCTATTCTCCTCTCTTCTAATCTCCTCTCTTCTAATCTCCTCTCTTCTAATCTCCTCTCTTCTAATCTCTTCTATTCTCCTCCCTTCTAATCTCCTCTCTTCTAATCTCCTCTCTTCTAATCTCCTCCCTTCTAATCTCCTCCCTTCTTCATCTCTCCTCTCTTCTAATCTCCTCTCTTCTAATCTCCTCCTTCTAATCTCACTCCCTTCTAATCTCCTCTCTTCTAATCTCTCTCTTCTAATCTCTTCTTCTCCTCCCTTCTAATCTCTCCTCTCTTCTAATCTCCTCTCTTTCTAATCTCCTCTCTTCTAATCTCCTCCTTCTAATCTCCTCCTTTATCTCCTCTCTTCTAATCTCCTCCCTTCTCCTCTCTTCTATTCTCCTCCCTTCTAATCTCTCTCTCTAATCTCTCGCTAATCTCACTCCTTCTAATCTCCTCTCTTCTAATCTCCTCCCTTCTAATCTCCTCCCTTCTAATCTCTTCTATTCTCCTCCCTTCTAATCTCCTCCTTCTAATCTCCTCTCTTCTAATCTCCTCTCTTCTAATCTCCTCTCTTCTAATCACTCTCTTCTAATCTCCTCTTCTTCTCCTCTCTTCTTTCTAATCTCCTCTTCTAATCTCCTCCCTTCTCCTCTCTTCTATTCTCCTACTTCTAATCTCCTCTCTTCTAATCTCCTCTCTTCTTATCTCTAATCTCCTCTCTTCTAATCTCCTCTCTTCTTCTCCTCTCTTCTAATATCCTCCCTTCTCCTCTCTTCTATTCTCCTCTCTCTTCTAATCTCCTCTCTTCTAATCTCCTCCCTTCTAATCTCATCGCCTCTCCTCTCTTCTAATCTCCCTTCTCACTCTCTTCTAATCTCTCCTCCTTCTCCTCCTTCTAATCTCCTCTCTTCTAATCTCCTCCTTCTCCTCTCTTCTAATCTCCTCTTTCTTCTAATCTCTTCTATTCTCTCCTTAATCACCTCTCTAATCTCCTCTTTCTAATCTCATCCCTTCTTCTCTTCTCTCCCTTCTATTCTCACTTCTCTTCTTCTAATCTCCTCTCTTCTAATCTCTTCTCTCTCCTCTAGCCTCCTCCTCTCTTCTAATCTCCTCTCTTCTAATCTCCTCTCTTATCTCTCTTCTCCTCTAATCTCCTCTCTTCTAATCTCCTCTCTTCTAATCTCCTCTCTTCTAATCTCCTCCCTTCTCCTCTCTTCTAATCTCCTCTCTTCTAATCTCCTTTCCTCTTCTAATCTCCTCCCTTCTCCTCTCTTCTATTCTCCTCTCTTCTAATCTCCTCTCTTCTAATCTCCTCTAATTCCTCTTCTAATCTCCTCCCTTCTAATCTCCTCCTTCTCCTCTCTTCTAATCTCCTCTCTTCTAATCTCCTCCTTCTCCTCTCTTCTAATCTCCTCCTTCTAATCTCCTCTCTTCTAATCTCCTCTCTTCTAATCTCCTCCTTCTAATCTCCTCTCTTCAAAATCTCTTCTATTCTCTCCCACTCTTCTCTTCTAATCTCCTCCCTTCTAATCTCCTCTTTCTAATCTCCTCTCTTCTAATCTCCTCTCTTCTAATCTCCTCTCTTCCTAATCTCCTCCCTTCTAATCTCAAATCTCTTCTAATCTCCTCTCTTCTAATCTCTTCTACTCCTCTTTCTAATCTCCTCCCTTCTAATCTCCTCTCTTCTAATCTCCTCTCTTCTAATCTCTCCCTTCTAATCTCCTCCTTCTATTCTCTTCTAATCTCCTCCTTCTCCTCTCTTCTAATCTCCTCCCTTCTAATCTCCTCTCTTCTAATCTTCCCTTCTAATCTCCTCTCTTCTAATCTCCTCCCTTCTAATCTCCTCCCTTCTCCTCTCTTCTATTCTCCTCTCTTCTAATCTCCTCCCTAATCTCCTCCCTTCTAATCTCCTCCCTTCTCTTCTTCTAATCTCCTCTCTTCTAATCTCCTCTCCTCTAATCTCTCTCTTCTAATCCCTCTCCCTTCTCCTCTTTCTAATCTCCTCCCTCTAATCTCCTCTCTTCTAATCTCTCTTCTCTTCTCCTCCCTTCTAATCTCCTCCCTTCTAATCTCCTCTTCTAATCTCCTCTCTCTTTCTAATCTCCTCCCTTCTCCTCTCTTCTAATCTCCTCTCTTCTAATCTCCTCCCTTCTAATCTCCTCTCTTCTAATCTCCTCTCTTCTTATCTCCTCTCTCTAATCTCCTCTCTTCTAATCTCCTCTCTTCTAATCTCCTCTCTTCTAATCTCCTCTCTTCTAATCTCCTCTCTTCTAATCTCTCTTTCTAATCTCCTCTTCTAATCTCCTCCCTTCTTCTCTCTTCTAATCTCACTCCCTTCTAATCTCCTCTCTTCTAATCTCTCTCTTCTAATCTCCTCTCTTCTAATATCATCTCTTCTAATCTCTCTCTAAATATCTCTTTCTAATCTCCTCTCTTCTAATCTCCTCCCTTCTCCTCTCTTTCTAATCTCACTCTCTAATCTCCTCTCTTCTAATCTCCTCTCTTCTAATCTCCTCTCTTCTAATCTCCTCCTTCTAATCTCCTCTCTTTAATCTCCTCCCTTCTAATCTCCTCTCTTCTAATCTCCTCCCTTCTCTCTCTTCTAATCTCCTCCTTCTAATCTCTCCCTTCTAATCTCCTCTCTCTCTAATCTCACTCTTCTTCTAATCTCCTCTTCTCTTAATCTCCCTCTCTTCTAATCTCCTCTCTTCTAATCTCCTCCTTCTATTCTCCTCTCTTCTAATCTCCTCCCTTCTAATCTCCTTCTTCTAATCTCCTCTCTCTCCTCTTCTAATCTCCTCTCTTCTAATCTCTCTCTTCTAATCTCTCTCTTCTAATCTCCTCTCCTCTTCTAATCTCCTCCTTCTAATCTCCTCTCTTCTAATCTCCTCCACTTCTAATCTCCTCCTTCTAATCTCCTCCTTCTAATCTCTCTCTTCTAATCTCCTCCCTTCTCCTCTCTTCTATTCTCCAACTTCTAATCTCTCTTCTAATCTCTCTCTTCTAATCTCCTCTCTTCTAATCTCCTCTCTTCTAATCTCCTCTCTTCTAATCTCCTCTCTTCTAATCTCCTCTCTTCTCCTCTCTTCTAATCTCTCTCCTCTAATCTCTCTCTTCCTCTCTTCTAATCTCCTCTCTTCTAATCTCTCTCCTCTAATCTCTTCTCTTCTCTCTTCTCTAATCTCCTCTCTTCTAATCTCACTCCCTTCTAATCTCCTCTCTTCTAATCTCCTCTTCTAATCTCCTCTCTTCTAATCTCCTCCTTCTAATCTCTCCTCCCTTCTAATCTCCTCTTCCCTTCTTCTAATCTCCTCCTTCTCCTCTCTTCCTCCCTTCTCTCTCTTCGATCTCCCCTTCTAATCTCTCCCTTCTAATCTCATTCTCTAATCTCCTCCCTTCTCCTCTCCTCTAATCTCTCTCTTCTAATCTCCTCTCTTCTAATCTCCTCTCTTCTAATATCATCTCTTCTCTCTCTAATCTCCTCCCTTCTAATCTCCTCTCTTCTAATATCCTCTCTTCTAATCTCTTCATCTCTCTAATATCCTCTCTTCTAAACTCCTCTCTTCTAATCTCCTCTCTTCTAATCTCCTCTCTTTCTAATCTCCTCTCTTCTATTTACCTTCTAATCTCCTCCAATCTCCTCTCTTCCTCTTCTAATCTCCTCTCTTCTCCTCTCAATCTCCTCTTCTTCTAATCTCTCCTCTTCTATCTCCTCCCTTCTCCTCCTTCTAATCTATCTTCTAATCTCCTCTCTTTCTAATCTCTTCCTTCTCCTCTCTTCTAATCTCCTCCTTCTCTCCTCTTCTAATCTCCTTCTTCTCTTCAAATCTCCTCTCTTCTAATCTCCTCTCTTCTTCTCCTTCATCTTCTCTTCTAATCTCCTCTCTTCTAATCTCCTCTCTTCTCCTCTCTTCTAATCTCCTCTCTTCTAATCTCCTCCCTAATCTCCTCTCTTCTAATCTCCTCCCTTCTCCTTCTAATCTCCTCTCTTCTAATCTCCTCTCTTCTCCTCTCTTCTAATCTCCTCTCTTCTAATCTCCTCTTTCTAATCTCCTCTCTAATCTCCTCTCTTCTAATCTCTCTCTCTCTCTCTAATCTCTCTCTTCTCCTCTCTTCTAATCTCCTCCTCTCTTCTAATCTCCTCTCTTCTAATCTCCTCCCCTTCTCTCTCTTCTAATCTCCTCTCTTCTAATCTCCTCCTTCTAATCTCCTCTCTTCTAATCTCCTCCCTTCTCCTCTCTTCTAATCTCCTCTCTTCTAATCTCCTCTCTTCTAATCTCCTCTCTTCTCCTCTCTTCTAATCTCCTCTCTCTCTTCTAATCTCCTCTCTTCTAATCTCCTCCTTCTAATCTCCTCTAATCTCCTCTCTTCTATTCTCCTCCTTCTAATCTCCTCTCTTCTAATCTCTCTCTTCCTCTCCTCTCTTCTAATCTCCTCCTTCTAATCCTCCTCCTTCTAATCTCCTCCCTTCTAATCTCTCCTTCCTAATCTCCTCTCTTCTATTCTCCTCCCTTCTAATCTCCTCTCTTCTAATCTCCTCTCTTCTAATCTCCCTTCTAATCTCATCTCTTCTAATCTCCTCTCTAATCTCCTCCTTCTCCTCTCTTCTAATCTCCTCTCTTCTAATATCTAATCTCCTCTCTTCTAATCTCCTCCTTCTAATCTCCTCTCTTCTAATCTCTCTCTTCTAATCTCCTCCTTCTAATCTCCTCCTTCTAATCTCCTCTCTTCTAATCTCCTCTCTTCTAATCCCTTCTAATCTCCTCTCTTCTAATCTCCTCCCTTCTCCTCTCTTCTATTCTCCTCCCTTCTAATCTCCTCTCTTCTAATCTCCTCTCTTCTCCTCCTTCTAATCTCCTCCTTCTAATCTCCTCCTTCTAATCTCCTCTCTTCTAATCTCTCTCCTTCTCTCTCTTCTAATCTCCTCCCTTCTAATCTCCTCTCTTCTAATCTCTCCTCCCTTCTAATCTCTTCTAATCTCCTCTTCTAATCTCCTCTCTTCTATCTCCTCTCTTCTAATCTCCTCTCTTCTTCTAATCTCCTCTCTTCAATCTCCTCCCTTCTCCTCTCTTCTAATCTCCTCTCTTCTAATCTCCTCCTTCTAATCTCCTCTCTTCTATTCTCCTCCCTTCTAATCTCCTCTCTTCTAATCTTCTTCTCCTCCTAATCTCCTCCTTCTAATCTCCTCTCTTCTAATCTCCTCTCTTCTAATCTCCTCCTTCTAATCTTCTCTCTTCTAATCTCCTCCTTCTAATCTCTCTCCTTCTAATCTCCTCTCTTCTAATCTCCTCTCTTCTAATCTCCTCTCTTCTAATCTCCTCTCTTCTCTCCTCTCCTCTCTTCTCTCTCTCTTCAAATCTCCTCTCTTCTAATCTCCTCTCTTCTAATCTCCTCTCTTCTAATCTCTCTCTTCTAATCTCCTCTCTTCTAATCTCCTCCCTTCTAATCTCTCTCTTCTAATCTCCTCTCTTCTAATCTCCTCTCTTCTAATCTCCTCTCTTCTAATCTCCTCCCTTCTCCTCTCTTCTAATCTCCTCTTCTAATCTCCTCCTTCTCCTCCCTAATCTCCTCTCTTCTAATCTCCTCCCTTCTAATCTCCTCTCTTCTAATCTCCTCTCTTCTAATCTCCTCCTTCTAATCTCCTCTCTTCTAATCTCCTCTCTTCTAATCTCCTCTCTTCTAATCTCTCTTCTAATCTCCTCTCTTCTAATCTCCTCCTTCTAATCTCTCTCTTCTAATCTCCTCTCTTCTAATCTCCTCCCTTCTCCTCTCTTCTAATTCTCTCTTCTAATCTCCTCTCTTCTAATCTCCTCCCTTCTAATCTCCTCTCTTCTAATCTCCTCTCTTCTAATCTCCTCCTTCTTCTAATCTCCTCTTTCTAATCTCTTCTCTCCTCTCTTCTAATCTCTCTCTTCTAATCTCTCCCTCTTCTAATCTCTCTCTTCTCTTCTTCTAATCTCTCCCTTCTCCTCTCTTCTAATCTCCTCCTTCTAATCTCCTCTCTTCTAATCTCCTCTCTTCTAATCTCCTCCTTCTCCTCCTCTTCTAATCTCCTCCTTCTAATCTCCTCTCTTCTAATCTCCTCTCTTCAATCTCTCTCTTCTAATCTCCTCTTCTAATCTCCTCTCTTCTAATCTCTCTCTTCTAATCTCCTCTCTCTTCTAATCTCCTCTCTTCTAATCTCACTCTCTTCTAATCTCCTCTCTTCTAATCTCCTCTCTTCTCCTCTCTTCTAATCTCCTCTCTTCTAATCTCCTCCTTCTAATCTCCTCTCTTCTTCTCCTCTCTTCTAATCTCTCTCTTCTAATCTCTCTCTTCTAATCTCCTCTAATCTCTCCCTTCCTCTCTTCTAATCTCCTCTCTTCTAATCTAATCTCTCCCTTCTCCTAATCTCTCTCTTCTAATCTCCTTCTCCTCTCTTCTAATCTCCTCTCTTCTAATCTCCTCCCTTCTCCTCTCTTCTATTCTCCTCTCTTCTAATCTCCTCTCTTCTAATCTCCTCTCTTCTCCTCCCTTCTAATCTCTCTTTCTAATCTCCTCTCTTCTAATCTCTCTCTTCTAATATCCCCTTCTCCTCTCTTCTAATCTCCTCTCTTCTAATCTCCTCTCTTCTAATCTCCTCTCTTCTAATATCCTCTCTTCTATTCTCCTCCCTTCTAATCACCTCTCTAATCTCCTCTCTTCTCCTCTCTCTTCATCTCTCTTTTCAATCTCCTCTCTTCTTCTAATCTCCTCCCTTCTCCTCTCTTCTAATCTCCTCTCTTCTAATCTCTTCTCTTCTAATCTCCTCTCTTCTAATCTCCTTCTCTCCTCTAATCTCCTCTCTTCTAATCTCCTCTCCTAATCTCCTCTCTTCTAATCTCCTCTCCTTCTAATCTCCTCTCTTCTAATCTCCTCTCTTCTAATCTCTCTCTTCTAATCTCCTCTCTCTTCTAATCTCCTCTCTTCTAATCTCTCTCTCTTCTAATCTCCTCTCCTCTAATCTCCTCTCTTCTAATCTCCTCTCCTAATCTCCTCTCTTCTAATCTCCTCTCTTCTCCTCTCTTCTAATCTCCTCTCTTCTAATCTCTCTCTTCTAATCTCCTCTTCTCCTCCTTCTAATCTCCTCCCTTCTCCTCTCTTCTAATCTCCTCTCTTCTAATCTCTCTCTTCTAATCTCCTCCTTCTAATCTCAATCTTCTCCTCTCTTCTAAATCTCCTCTCTTCTAATCTCCTCTCTTCTAATCTCTCCCTTCTAATCTCCTCTCTTCTAATCTCCTCCTTCTCCTCTCTTCTATTCTCCTCTTCTAATCTCCTCTCTTCTAATCTCCTCTCTTCTCCTCTCTTCACCTCTTCTAATCTCCTCTTTCTAATCTCCTCTCTTCTAATCTCCTCCTTCTAATCTCTAATTCTCCTCTCTTCTAATCTCCTCTCTTCTAATCTCCTCTTCTCTTCTAATCTCTCTCTTCATCTCCTCTTCTAATCTTCTCCCTTCTAATCTCCTCTCTTCTAATCTCCTCTCTTCTAATCTCTTCTCCCTTCTTTCTAATCTCCTCTCTTCTAATCTCCTCTCTTCTAATCTCCTCTCTTCTATCTCTCCTTCTCCTCTCTTCTAATCTCCTCTCTTCTAATCTCCTCTCTTCTAATCTCCTCTCTCTCTTCTCCTCCTTCTAATCTCCTCTCTTCTAATCTCCTCTCTTCTAATCTCCTCCTTCTTCTCCTCCTAATCTCCTCTCTTCTCTATATCTCCTCTCTTCTAATCTCCTCTCTTCTAATCTCCTCTCTTCTAATCTCCTCTCTTCTAATCTCTCTTCTCCTCCCTTCTAATCTCTCTCTTTCTCTCTCCTCTTCTAATCTCCTCCTAAATCTCCTCTCTTCTCCTCTCTTCTAATCTCATCCTTCCCTCTCTTCTAATCTCCTCCTTCTAATCTCCCTTCTCCTCTCTTCTAATCTCCTCCTCCTCTCTTCTTCTCCTCTCTTCTAATCTCCTCTCTTCTAATCCTCTCTTCTAATCTCTCTCTTCTATACTCCTCCCTTCTAATCTCCTCTTCTAATCTCCTCTCTTCTAATCTCCTCTCTTCTAATCTCCTCCTTCTAATCTCCTCCCTTCTCCTCTCTTCTAATCTCCTCCCTTCTAATCTCCTCCTTCTAATCTCCTCTCTCTTCTAATCTCCTCTCTTCTAATCTCCTCTCTTCTAATCTCCTCTCTTCTAATATCCTTCTAATCTCTCTTCTCCTCTCTTCTAATCTCTCTTCTAATCTCCTCTCTTCTAATCTCCTCTCTTCTCCTCTCTTCTAATCTCCTCTTCTAATCTCTCCCTTCTCTTCTAAATCTCCACTCTCTTAATATCTCCCTCTCTCTCTTCTATTCTCCTCTCTTCTAATCTCTCTCTTCTTCTAATCTCCTCTTCTAATCTCCTCCCTTCTCCTCTCTTCTAATCTCCTCCCTCTCTTCTAATCTCCTCTCTTCTCTCTTCTAATCTCCTCCCTTCTAATCTCACTCTCTTCTCCCTCCCTTCTAATCTCTCTCTTCTAATCTCTCTCTTCTCCTTCTAATCTCCTCTCTTCTAATCTCCTCTCTTCTAATCTCCTCCTTCTCCTCTCTTCTAATCTCCTCCCTTCTCCTCTCTTCTAATTCTCCTCTCTTCTAATCTCCTCTCTTCTAATCTCCTCTCTTCTAATCTCCTCCCTTCTCCTCTCTTCTAATCTCCTCTTCTAATCTTCTCTTCTAATCTCCTCTCTTCTAATCTCCTCCCTTCTCCTCTCTTCTAATCTCCTCTCTTCTAATCTCTTCTCCTCTCCTTCCTAATCTCCTCCTTCTTCTCCTCTCTTCTAATCTCTCTTCTAATCTCCTTCTCTTCTTCTAATCTCCTCTCTTCTAATCTCCTCTTCTAATCTCCTCTCTTCTAATCTCCTCTCTTCTAATCTCCTCTTCTAATCTCCTCTCTTCTCCTCCTCCCTTCTAATCTCCTCTCTTCTAATCTCCTCCTTCTAATCCTCCCTTCTCTTCTATTCCTCCTCTTCTAATCTCCTCTCTTCTAATCTCCTCTCTTCTAATCTCCTCTCTTCTAATCTCCTCCCTTCTCCTCTCTTCTAATCTCCTCTCTTCTAATCTCCTCCCTTCTCCTCTCTTCTCTCTCTCTTCTAATCTCCTCTCTTCTATTCTCTCTCTTCTAATCTCCTCTCTTCTAATCTCCTCCTAATCTCCTCCCTTCTAATCTCCTCTCTTCTAATCTCCTCTCTTCTCCTCTCTTCTATTCTCCTCTCTTCTAATCTCCTCTCTTCTAATCTCCTCTCTTCTAATCTCCTCTCTTCTAATATCCTCTCTTCTATTCTCCTCCCTTCTAATCACCTCTCCTAATCTCCTCTCTTCTAATCTCATCTCTTCTAATATCTTCTCTTCTCCTCCCTTCTATACTCCTCCCTTCTCCTCTATTCTAATCTCCTCTCTTCTAATCTCCTCTCTTCTAATCTCCTCCTTCTAATCTCCTCTCTTCTAATCTCCTCCTTTCTCCCTCTCTTCTAATCTCCTCTCTTCTAATCTCTCTCTTCTATTCTCCTCCCTTCTAATCTCCTCTCCTAATCTCCTCTCTTCTAATCTCATCTCTTCTAATATCTTCTAATCCTCCCTTCTCCTCTCTTCTAATCTCCTCTCTTCTAATCTCCTCTCTTCTAATCTCCTCTCTTCTATTCTCCTCTCTTCTAATCTCCTCCTCTCCTCTCTTCTAATCTCCTCTCTTCTAATCTCCTCTCTTCTAATCTCCTCTCTTCTAATCTCCTCTCTTCTAATCTCTCTCTTCTAATCTCTCCCTTCTCCTCTCTTCTATTCTCCTCTCTTCTAATCTCCTCTTTCTAATCTCTCTCTTCTAATCTCTCTTCTCCTCTCCTTCTAATCTCCTCCCTTCTCCTCTCTTCTAATCTCTCTCTTCTAATCTCATCTCCCTTCTCCTCTCTTCTAATATCCTCCTTCTAATCTCTCCCTTCTAATCTCCTCTCTTCTAATCTCCTCTCTTCTCCTCTCTTCTATTCTCCTCCTTCTAATCTCTCTCTCTTCTAATCTCCTCTCTTCTAATCTCCTCTCTTCTAATCTCCTCTCTTCTAATCTCCTCCCTTCTCCTCTCTTCTAATCTTCTCTTCTAATCTCCTCTCTTCTAATCTCCTCTCTTCTAATCTCCTCTCTTCTAATCTCCTCTCTTCTAATCTCTCCCTTCTCCTCTCTTCTAATCTCCTCTCTTCTAATCTCCTCCCTTCTCCTCTCTTCTAATCTCCTCCCTTCTAATCTCCTCTCTTCTAATCTCCTCTCTTCTAATCTCTCTTCTAATTCTCCTCTCTTCTAATCTCCTCTCTTCTAATCTCCTTCCTTCTAATCTCCTCCCTTCTAATCTCCTCTCTTCTAATCTCCTCCCTTCTCCTCTCTTCTAATCTCCTCCCTTCTAATCTCCTCCCTTCTAATCTCCTCTCTTCTAATCTCCTCTCTTCTAATCTCTTCTATTCTCCTCCCTTCTAATCACCTCTCCTAATCTCCTCTCTTCTAATCTCATCTCTTCTAATATCTTCTCTTCTCCTCCCTTCTATACTCCTCCCTTCTCCTCTCTTCTAATCTCCTCTCTTCTAATCTCTTCTAATCTCTCCTCTAATCTCTCCTCTCTTCTAATCTCCTCTCTTCTAATCTCCTCTCTTCTAATCTCCTCCCTTCTCCTCTCTTCTAATCTCCTCTCTTCTAATCTCCTCTCTTCTAATCTCCTCCCTTCTCCTCTCTTCTAATCTCTTCTCCTCTCCTCTAGCCTAATCTCCTCTCTTCTAATCTCCTCTCTTCTAATCTCCTCTCTTCTATTCTCCTCTCTTCTAATCTCCTCCCTTCTCCTCTCTTCTAATCTCCTCTCTTCTAATCTCCTCCTTCTAATCTCCTCTCTTCTAATCTCCTCTCTTCTAATCTCTTCTATTCTCCTCCCTTCTAATCTCCTCTCCTAATCTCCTCTCTTCTAATCTCATCTCTTCTAATATCTTCTCTTCTCCTCCTTCTAATCTCCTCTCCTCTAGCTAATCTCCTCTCTTCTATTCTCCTCTCTTCTAATCTCCTCTCTTCTAATCTCTCTCTTCTAATCTCCTCCCTTCTCCTCTCTTCTATTCTCCTCTCTTCTAATCTCTCTCTTCTAATCTCCTCCTTCTAATCTCCTCCTTCTAATCTCCTCTCTTCTAATCTCCTCCCTTCTCCTCTCTTCTATTCTCCTCTCCTTCTAATCTCCTCTCTTCTAATCTCTCCTTCTAATCTCCTCCCTTCTAATCTCCTCTCTTCTAATCTCACTCTCTTCTAATCTCTTCTATTCTCCTCCTTCTAATCTCCTCTCTTCTAATCTCCTCTCTTCTAATCTCCTCCTTCTTCTCTTCTAATCTCCTCTCTTCTATTCTCCTCTCTTCTAATCTCCTCTCTTCTAATCTCTCATCTCCTCTCTAATCTCCTCTCTTCTAATCTCTCCTTCTAATCTCCTCTCTTCTCCTCTCTTATAATCTCCTCTCTTCTAATCTCCTCCCTTCTCCTCTCTTCTAATCTCCTCTCTTCTCCTCTCTTCTAATCTCATCCCTTCTCCTCTCTTCTAATCTCCTCCCTTCTAATCTCCTCCCTTCTAATCTCCTCTCCTCTAATCTCCTCTCTTCTTCTCCTTTCTTCTATTCTCCTCTCTTCTAATCTCCTCTCTTCTAATCTCCTCCCTTCTAATCTCCTCCCTTCTAATCTCCTCTCTTCTAATCTCCTCCCTTCTCCTCTCTTCTAATCTCCTCTCTTCTAATCTCCTCTCTTCTAATCTCCTCTCTTCTAATCTCCTCTCTTCTAATCTCCTCTCTTCTAATCTCCTCTCTTCTAATCTCCTCCCTTCTAATCTCCTCTCTTCTAATCTCCTCTCTTCTAATCTCTTCTCCCTCCTTCTAATCTCCTCTCTTCTAATCTCCTCTCTTCTAATCTCCTCCCTTCTAATCTCCTCCCTTCTAATCTCCTCTCTTCTAATCTCCTCCCTTCTAATCTCCTCTCTTCTAATCTCCTCTTCTAATCTCCTCCCTTCTAATCTCCTCTCTTCTAATCTCTCCTCCCTTCTCTCCTTCTAATCTCCTCTCTTCTAATCTCCTTCTAATCTCCTCTCTTCTAATCTCTCCTCTCTTCTAATCTCTCTCTTCTAATCTCCTCTTCTAATCTAATCTCCTCCCTTCTCCTCTCTTCTAATCTTCTCTTCTAATCTTCTCCCTTCTAATCTCCTCCCTTCTAATCTCCTCCCTTCTCCTCTCTTCTATTCTCCTCCCTTCTAATCTCCTCTCTTCTAATCTTCTCCCTTCTAATCTCCTCTCTTCTAATCTCCTCTCTTCTAATCTCCTCTCCTCTAATCTCCTCTCTTCTCCTCCCTTCTCCTCTCTTCTCCTCTCTTCTAATCTCCTCTCCTCTAATCTCCTCTCTTCTAATCTCCTCTCTTCTAATCTCCTCTCTTCTAATCTCCTCTCTTCTAATCTCCTCCCTTCTAATCTCCTCCCTTCTAATCTCCTCTCTTCTAATCTCCTCTCTTCTAATCTCCTCTTCTAATCTCCTCTCTTCTATTCTCCTCTTTCTAATCTCCTCTCTTCTAATCTCCTCTCTTCTAATCTCCTCTTCTAATCTCCTCCCTTCTTCTTCTATTCTCCTCTCTTCTAATCTCCTCTCTTCTAATCTCCTCTCTTCTAATATCTTCTCTTCTCCTCCCTTCTATACTCCTCCCTTCTCCTCTCTTCTAATCTCCTCTCTTCTAATCTCCTCCCTTCTCCTCTCTTCTAATATCCTCCCTTCTAATCTCCTCCCTTCTAATCTCCTCTCTTCTAATCTCCTCTCTTCTAATCTCTTCTATTCTCCTCCCTTCTAATCTCCTCTCTTCTAATCTCCTCTCTTCTAATCTCCTCTCTTCTAATCTCCTCTCTTCTAATCTCCTCCCTTCTCCTCTCTTCTAATCTTCTCTCTTCTAATCTCCTCTCTTCTATTCTCCTCTCTTCTAATCTCCTCTCTTCTAATCTCCTCTCTTCTAATCTCCTCCCTTCTCCTCTCTTCTATTCTCCTCTCTTCTAATCTCCTCCCTTCTCCTCTCTTCTATTCTCCTCCTTCTAATCTCCTCTCTTCTAATCTCCTCCTTCTCCTCTCTTCTAATCTCCTCTCTTCTAATCTCCTCTCTTCTAATCTCCTCCTTCTAATCTCCTCCCTTCTAATCTCCTCTTCTAATCTCCTCCTTCTCCTCTCTTCTAATCTCCTCTCTTCTAATCTCCTCCCTTCTAATCTCCTCTCTTCTAATCTCCTCTCTTCTAATCTCTTCTATTCTCCTCCTTCTAATCACCTCTCTAATCTCCTCTCTTCTAATCTCATCTCTTCTAATCTTCTCTTCTCCTCTAATCTCCTCCCTTCTCCTCTCTTCTAATCTCCTCTCTTCTAATCTCTTCTCCTCTCCTCTAGCCTAATCTCCTCTCTTCTATTCTCCTCTCTTCTAATCTCCTCTCTTCTAATCTCTCCCTTCTCTCTCTTCTAATCTCCTCTCTTCTAATCTCCTCCCTTCTAATCTCCTCTCTTCTAATCTCCTCTCTTCTAATCTCCTCCTTCTTCTCTTCTCTCTTCTAATCTCCTCCTTCTAATCTCCTCCCTTCTAATCTCCTCCCTTCTAATCTCCTCTCTTCTAATCTCCTCCCTTCTCCTCTCTTCTAATCTCCTCCCTTCTAATCTCCTCCCTTCTAATCTCCTCTCTTCTAATCTCCTCTCTTCTAATCTCTTCTATTCTCCTCCCTTCTAATCACCTCTCTTCTAATCTCCTCTCTTCTAATCTCATCTCTTCTAATATCTTCTCTTCTCCTCCCTTCTAACTCTCCTTCTCCTCTCTTCTAATCTCCTCTCTTCTAATCTCTTCTCCTCCTCTCCTAATCTCCTCTCTTCTATTCTCCTCTCTTCTAATCTCCTCTCTTCTAATCTCCTCCTTCTCCTCTCTTCTAATCTCCTCTCTTCTAATCTCCTCCCTTCTAATCTCCCTCTCTTCTAATCTCCTCTCTTCTAATCTCCTCTCTCCTTCTAATCTCCTCTCTTCTATTCTCCTCTCTTCTAATCTCCTCTCTTCTATTCTCCTCTCTTCTAATCTCCTCCTTCTCCTCTCTTCTATTCTCCTCCTTCTAATCTCCTCTCTTCTAATCTCCTCTCTTCTAATCTCCTTCTCTCTCTTCTAATCCTCTCTCCTCTCTATTCTAATCTCCTCCCTTCTAATCTCCTCCTTCTAATCTCCTCTCTTCTAATCTCCTCCTTCTCCTCTCTTCTAATCTCCTCCTTCTAATCTCCTCCTTCTTCTCTCTCTTCTAATCTCCTCTCTTCTAATCTCTTCTATTCTCCTCCTTCTAATCACCTCTCTAATCTCCTCTTCTAATCTCATCTCTTCTAATATCTTCTCTCTCTCCCTTCTATACTCTCCCTTCTCTTCTAATCTCCTCTCTTCTATTCTCCTCTCTTCTAATCTCCTCTCTTCTAATCTCCTCTCTTCTAATCTCCTCCCTTCTCCTCTCTTCTATTCTCCTCTCTTCTAATCTCCTCTCTTCTAATCTCCTCCCTTCTAATCTCCTCCCTTCTAATCTCCTCTCTTCTAATCTCCTCCCTTCTCCTCTCTTCTATTCTCCTCCCTTCTAATCTCCTCTCTTCTAATCTCCTCCCTTCTAATCTCCTCTCTTCTAATCTCCTCTCTTCTAATCTCTCCTTCTAATCTCTTCTATTCTCCTCCTTCTAATCTCCTCTCTTCTAATCTCCTCTCTTCTAATCTCTCCTTCTCCTCTCTTCTAATCTCCTCTCTTCTAATCTCCTCTCTTCTAATCTCCTCTCTTCTAATCTCATCTCCTCTAATCTCCTCTCTTCTAATCTCCTCCCTTCTAACCTCCTCTCTTCTCCTCTCTTATAATCTCCTCCCTTCTAATCTCCTCCCTTCTCCTCTCTTCTAATCTCCTCTCTTCTCCTCTCTTCTAATCTCATCCCTTCTCCTCTCTTCTAATCTCCTCCCTTCTAATCTCCTCCCTTCTAATCTCCTCTCCTCTAATCTCCTCTCTTCTAATCTCCTTTCTTCTATTCTCCTCTCTTCTAATCTCCTCTCTTCTAATCTCCTCCCTTCTAATCTCCTCCCTTCTAATCTCCTCTCTTCTAATCTCCTCCCTTCTCCTCTCTTCTAATCTCCTCTCTTCTATTCTCCTCTCTTCTAATCTCCTCTCTTCTAATCTCTCTCTTCTTCTCCTCTCTTCTAATCTCCTCCTTCTAATCTCCTCTCTTCTAATCTCCTCTCTTCTAATCTCCTCTCTTCTAATCTCTCTCTTCTAATCTCCTCTCTTCTAATCTCCTCTCTTTCTAATCTCCTCTCTTCTAATCTCCTCCTTCTAATCTCCTCCCTTCTAATCTCCTCCTTCTAATCTCCTCCCTTCTAATCTCCTCTCTTCTAATCTCCTCCTTCTAATCTCCTCCTTCTAATCTCTCTCTTCTAATCTCCTCTCTTCTAATCTCTTCTCTCTTCTAATCTCCTCTCTTCTAATCTCCTCTCTTCTAATCTCCTCTCTTCTAATCTCCTCCCTTCTAATCTCCTCTCTTCTAATCTCCTCCCTTCTCCTCTCTTCTATTCTCCTCCCTTCTAATCTCCTCTCTTCTAATCTTCTCCCTTCTAATCTCCTCCCTTCTAATCTCCTCCCTTCTCCTCTCTTCTATTCTCCTCCTTCTAATCTCTCTTCTAATCTTCTCCTTCTAATCTCCTCTCTTCTAATCTCCTCTCTTCTAATCTCCTCTCCTCTAATCTCCTCTCTTCTCCTCCCTTCTCCTCTCTTCTCCTCTCTTCTAATCTCCTCTCCTCTAATCTCCTCTCTTCTAATCTCCTCTCTTCTAATCTCCTCTCTTCTAATCTCCTCTCTTCTAATCTCCTCTCTTCTAATCTCCTCCCTTCTAATCTCCTCTCTTCTAATCTCCTCTCTTCTAATCTCCTCTCTTCTAATCTCCTCTCTTCTCCTCTCTTCTAATCTCATCCCTTCTCCTCTCTTCTAATCTCCTCCCTTCTAATCTCCTCTCTTCTAATCTCCTCCCTTCTCCTCTCTTCTAATCTCCTCTCTTCTAATCTCCTCCCTTCTAATCTCCTCCCTTCTAATCTCCTCTCTTCTAATCTCATCTCCTCTAATCTCCTCTCTTCTAATCTCCTCCTTCTAACCTCTCTCTCTCTCTCTTATAATCTCCTCCCTTCTAATCTCCTCTCCTAATCTCCTCTCTTCTAATCTCCTCTCTTCTCCTCTCTTCTAATCTCATCCCTTCTCCTCTCTTCTAATCTCCTCCCTTCTAATCTCCTCCCTTCTAATCTCCTCTCCTCTAATCTCCTCTCTTCTTATCTCCTCTCCTCTAATCTCCTCTCTTCTAATCTCCTCTCTTCTAATCTCCTCTCCTCTAATCTCCTCTCTTCTAATATCATCTCTTCTAATCTCCTCTCCTCTAATCTCCTCTCTTCTAATCTCCTCTCTTCTAATCTCCTCCCTTCTCCTCTCTTCTAATCTCCTCTCTTCTATTCTCCTCTCTTCTAATCTCCTCTCCTCTAATCTCCTCTCTTCTAATCTCCTCTCCTCTAATCTCCTCTCTTCTAATATCCTATCTTGTCCTCTCTTCTAATCTCCTCTCTTCTAATCTCCTCCCTTCTAATCTCCTCCCTTCTAATCTCCTCCCTTCTCCTCTCTTCTAATCTCCTCCCTTCTAATCTCCTCCCTTCTAATCTCCTCTCTTCTCCTCTCTTCTAATCTCCTCCCTTCTAATCTCCTCTATTCTAAACTGCTCCCTTCACTTCTCTTCAAATATCCTCCCTTCTCCTCTCTTCTATTCTCCTCTCTTCTAATCTCCTCCCTTCTCCTCTCTTCTATTCTCCTCCCTTCTAATCTCCTCTCTTCTAATCTCCTCTCTTCTCCTCCCTTCTAATCTCCTCTCTTCTAATCTCCTCTCTTCTAATCTCCTCTCTTCTAATATCCTCCCTTCTCCTCTCTTCTATTCTCCTCTCTTCTAATCTCCTCTCTTCTAATCTCCTCTCTTCTAATATCCTCTCTTCTATTCTCCTCCCTTCTAATCACCTCTCCTAATCTCCTCTCTTCTCCTCTCTCTTCATCTCCTCTTTTCAAATCTCCTCTCTTTGCCTCTCTTCTAATCTCCTCTCTTCTAATCTCTCTCCTCTAATCTCCTCTCTTCTAATCTCCTCTCCTCTAATCTCCTCTCTTCTTATCTCCTCTCCTCTAATCTCCTCTCTTCTAATCTCCTCTCCTCTAATCTCCTCTCTTCTAATATCCTCTCTTGTCCTCTCTTCTAATCTCCTCTCTTCTAATCTCCTCTCTTCTAATCTCCTCTCTTCTAATCTCCTCCCTTCTAATCTCCTCCCTTCTCCTCTCTTCTAATCTCTTCTCTTCTAATCTCTTCTCTTCTAATCTCCTCCCTTCTAATCTCCTCCCTTCTCCTCTCTTCTAATCTCTTCTCTTCTAATCTCATCCCTTCTAATCTCCTCCCTTCTAATCTCCTCCCTTCTAATCTCTTCCCTTCTAATATCCTCCCTTCTAATCTCTTCCCTTCTCCTCTCTTCTAATGTCCTCTCTTCTAATATCCTCCCTTCACTTCTCTTCAAATATCCTCTCTTCACCTCTCTTCTAATCTTCTCCCTTCTAATCTCCTCTCTTCTAATATCCTCTCTTCTAATCTCTTCTAATCCCCTCTCTTCTAATATCCTCTCTTCTAAACTCCTCTCTTCTAATCTCCTCTCTTCTAATCTCATCTCTTCTTATCCCCTCTCTTCTAATCTCCTCTCTTCTAATCTCCTCTCTTCTAATCTCCTACCATCTCCTCTCTTCTATTCTACTATCTTCTAATCTCCTCCAAACTCCTCACTCTAATCTCCTCCCTTCTAATCTCCTCTCTTTTAATCTCCTCCAATCTCCTCTCTTCTCCTCTCCTCTCCTCCTCTCGTCTATTCTCCTCCCTTCTCCTCTCTTCTAATCTCCTCTCTTCTAATATCTTCTCTTCTCCTCCCTTCTAATCTCCTCTCTTCTCCTCTCCTCCTCTTGTCTAATCTCCTCCCTTCTCCTCTCTTCTAATCTCTTCTCTTCTAATCTCATCTCTTCTAATATCTTCTCTTCTCATCCCTTCTAATCTCCTCCCTTTTCCTCTCTTCTAATCTCCTCTCTTCTAATCTCCTCCCTTCTCCTCTCTTCTAATCTCCTCCCTTCTCCTCTCTTCTAATCTCCTCTCTTCTAATCTCCTCTCTTCTAATATCCTCTCTTCTCTTCTCCTCCCTTCTATACTCCTCCCTTCTCCTCTCTTCTAATCTCATCTCTTCTAATCTCTTCTCCTCTCCTCTAGCCTAATCTCATCCCTTCTCCTCTCTTCTAATCTCCTCCCTTCTAATCTCCTCCCTTCTAATCTCCTCTCCTCTAAGCTCCTCCCTTCTAATCTCCTCTCTTCTAATCTCCTCCCTTCTAATCTCCTCCCTTCTAATCTCCTCCCTTCTCCTCTCTTCTAATCTCCTCCCTTCTAATCTCCTCCCTTCTAATCTCCTCTCTTCTCCTCTCTTCTAATCTCCTCCCTTCTAATCTCCTCTATTCTAAACTGCTCCCTTCACTTCTCTTCAAATATCCTCCCTTCTCCTCTCTTCTATTCTCCTCTCTTCTAATCTCCTCCCTTCTCCTCTCTTCTAATCTCCTGTCTTCTAACCTCTCCTCTCTTCTCCTCTCTTCTAATCTCCTCCCTTCTAATCTCCTCTCTTCTCCTCTCTTCTAATCTCCTCTCTTCTAATCTCCTCCCTTCTCCTCTCTTCTAATCTCCTCCCTTCTCCTCTCTTCTAATCTCCTCCCTTCTCCTCTCTTCTAATCTCCTCCCTTCTCCTCTCTTCTAATCTCCTCCCTTCTCCTCTCTTCTATTCTCCTCTCTTCTATTCTCCTCTCTTCTAATCTCCTCCCTTCTCCTCTCTTCTAATCTCATCTCTTCTAATCTCTTCTCCTCTCCTCTAGCCTAATCTCCTCCCTTCTCCTCTCTTCTAATCTCCTCTCTTCTAATCTCATCCCTTCTCCTCTCTTCTAATCTCCTCTCTTCTAATCTCCTCCCTTCTCCTCTCTTCTATTCTCCTCCCTTCTAATCTCCTCTCTTCTAATCTCCTCTCTTCTAATCTCCTCTCTTCTAATCTCCTCCCTTCTAATCTCCTCTCTTCTAATCTCCTCTCTTCTAATCTCTTCTATTCTCCTCCCTTCTAATCTCCTCTCTTCTAATCTCCTCTCTTCTAATCTCCTCTCTTCTAATCTCCTCCCTTCTCCTCTCTTCTAATCTCCTCTCTTCTAATCTCCTCCCTTCTCCTCTCTTCTAATCTCCTCTCTTCTAATCTCCTCTCTTCTATTCTCCTCTCTTCTAATCTCCTCTCTTCTAATCTCCTCTCTTCTAATCTCCTCTCTTCTAATCTCCTCCCTTCTCCTCTCTTCTAATCTCCTCTCTTCTAATATCCTCCCGTCTCCTCTCTTCTAATCTCCTCTCTTCTAATCTCCTCTCTTCTAATCTCCTCTCTTCTATTCTCCTCCCTTCTAATCACCTCTCCTAATCTCCTCTCTTCTAATCTCATCTCTTCTAATCTCTTCTCCTCTCCTCTAGCCTAATCTCCTCTCTTCTATTCTCCTCTCTTCTAATCTCCTCCCTTCTCCTCTCTTCTAATCTCCTCTCTTCTAATCTCCTCCTTCTAATCTCCTCTCTTCTATTCTCCTCTCTTCTAATCTCCTCTCTTCTAATCTCCTCTCTTCTAATCTCTCTCTCTTCTAATCTCTCCTTCTCTCTCTTCTAATCTCCTCTCTTCTAATCTCCTTCTTCTAATCTCCTCTCTTCTAATCTCCTCTCTTCTAATCTCCTCTCTTCTAATCTCCTCTCTTCTAATCTCTTCTCCTCTCTTCTAATCTCCTCTCTTCTAATCTCCTCTCTTCTAATCTCCTCTCTTCTAATCTCCTCCCTTCTCCTCTCTTCTAATCTTCTCTCTTCTAATCTCCTCTCTTCTATTCTCCTCTCTTCTAATCTCCTCTCTTCTAATCTCCTCTCTTCTAATCTCCTCCCTTCTCCTCTCTTCTATTCTCCTCTCTTCTAATCTCCTCCCTTCTCCTCTCTTCTATTCTCCTCCCTTCTAATCTCCTCTCTTCTAATCTCCTCCCTTCTCCTCTCTTCTATTCTCCTCTCTTCTAATCTCCTCTCTTCTAATCTCCTTCCTTCTAATCTCCTCCCTTCTAATCTCCTCTCTTCTAATCTCCTCCCTTCTCCTCTCTTCTAATCTCCTCCCTTCTAATCTCCTCCCTTCTAATCTCCTCTCTTCTAATCTCCTCTCTTCTAATCTCTTCTATTCTCCTCCCTTCTAATCACCTCTCCTAATCTCCTCTCTTCTAATCTCATCTCTTCTAATATCTTCTCTTCTCCTCCCTTCTATACTCCTCCCTTCTCCTCTCTTCTAATCTCCTCTCTTCTAATCTCTTCTCCTCTCCTCTAGCCTAATCTCCTCTCTTCTATTCTCCTCTCTTCTAATCTCCTCTCTTCTAATCTCCTCCTTCTCCTCTCTTCTAATCTCCTCTCTTCTAATCTCCTCTCTTCTAATCTCCTCTCTTCTAATCTCCTCCCTTCTCCTCTCTTCTATTCTCCTCTCTTCTAATCTCCTCTCTTCTAATCTCCTCTCTTCTATTCTCCTCTCTTCTAATCTCCTCCCTTCTCCTCTCTTCTATTCTCCTCCCTTCTAATCTCCTCTCTTCTAATCTCCTCTCTTCTCCTCCCTTCTAATCTCCTCTCTTCTAATCTCCTCTCTTCTAATCTCCTCTCTTCTAATATCCTCCCTTCTAATCTCCTCTCTTCTAATCTCCTCCCTTCTCCTCTCTTCTAATCTCCTCCCTTCTAATCTCCTCCCTTCTAATCTCCTCTCTTCTAATCTCCTCTCTTCTAATATCTTCTCTTCTAATATCTTCTCTTCTCCTCCCTTCTATACTCCTCCCTTCTCCTCTAGCCTAATCTCCTCTCTTCTATTCTCCTCTCTTCTAATCTCCTCTCTTCTAATCTACTCTCTTCTAATCTCCTCCCTTCTCCTCTCTTCTATTCTCCTCTCTTCTAATCTCCTCTCTTCTAATCTCCTCTCTTCTAATATCTTCTCTTCTCCTCCCTTCTATACTCCTCCCTTCTCCTCTCTTCTAATCTCCTCTCTTCTAATCTCTTCTCCTCTCCTCTAGCCTAATCTCCTCTCTTCTATTCTCCTCTCTTCTAATCTCCTCTCTTCTAATCTCCTCCCTTCTCCTCTCTTCTAATCTCCTCTCTTCTAATCTCTTCTCCTCTCCTCTAGCCTAATCTCCTCTCTTCTATTTTCCTCTCTTCTAATCTCCTCTCTTCTAATCTCCTCTCTTCTAATCTCCTCTCTTCTAATATCCTCTCTTCTATTCTCATCCCTTCTAATCACCTCTCCTAATCTCCTCTCTTCTAATCTCATCTCTTCTAATATCTTCTCTTCTCCTCCCTTCTATACTCCTCCCTTCTCCTCTCTTCTAATCTCCTCTCTTCTAATCTCTTCTCTCTCCTCTAGCCTAATCTCATCTCTTCTATTCTCCTCTCTTCTAATCTCCTCTCTTCTAATCTCCTCCTTCTCCTCTCTTCTAATCTCTCTCTTCTAATCTCTTCTCCTCTCCTCTAGCCTAATCTCCTCTCTTCTAATCTCCTCTCTTCTAATCTCCTCTCTTCTAATCTCCTCCCTTCTCCTCTCTTCTATTTTCCTCTCTTCTAATCTCCTCTCTTCTAATCTCCTCTCTTCTAATATCTTCTCTTCTCCTCCCTTCTATACTCCTCCCTTCTCCTCTCTTCTAATCTCCTCCCTTCTCCTCTCTTCTAATCTCCTCTCTTCTATTCTCCTCTCTTCTAATCTCCTCTCTTCTAATCTCCTCTCTTCTAATCTCCTCTCTTCTAATCTCCTCCCTTCTAATCTCCTCTCTTCTAATCTCCTCTCTTCTAATCTCCTCTCTTCTAATCTCCTCCCTTCTCCTCCCTTCTAATCTCCTCTCTTCTAATCTCCTCTCTTCTAATCTCCTCTCTTCTAATCTCCAAATCTCTTCTCTCTCCTCTCTTCTTCTTATCCTCGTCTAATCACTTAATCTCTTCTCTCTTTTCCTTTCCTCTCTTCTTCTTTCTCCTCTTCACCCTTCTTCTCCTCTTCAGTCTTCCTTGCACTGTTACACTCTTGTCTCCAATTGTGACAACAATACAAAGAAGCTTCCCAGCCTCCTCAGGAGAAGTGTGTGTCAGACAGACAGACACACAGACAGACAGCATGTCTGTCTGTCTGTCTGTCTGTCTGTCTGTCTGTCTGTCTGTCTGTGTGTGTGTGTGTAAGGCAGGGATTGTCTGAGGGTCCCCCTAGCTGGCACTACCAGGGACCAAGAGAGAGTATGTGTCTACTGTAGACAATGTTATTGGGCTCCAGAGTGGCGGAGTGGTTTAAGGTACTCAGTGCCAGAGGTGTCACTACAGTCCCTGGTTCAATTCCAGGCTGTATCACAATTCCAGTCCCATAGGGCGGTGCACAATTGGCCCAGTGTCATTAGGGTTTGGCCCAGTGTCATTAGGGTTTGGCCCAGTGTCATTAGGGTTTGGCCCAGTGTCATTAGGGTTTGGCCCAGTGTCATTAGGCTGTCATAGTTAATAAGAATTTGTTCTTAACTGGCTTGCCTAGTTAAATATCATTTATCATTTTGTTTTCAATGGAGAGGCTTGTCTTTTTGATAGAGAATCAACAGTATTTGTTTGATACAGAACATATTATCACTGCAGGAAAATAAATCCCTTTGTTCATGCTATTGTTTCCTTGTTCTCAGCTAACTTCAGTAAAGGACTGAGAGAGAGAAACCGAACCCAGCTGTAGCTTTACATGGACTTTATTGCCCTCTGTTGGTTATAATGAGCCAATATATTTTATTAAAGGCAAACGTGACATCAGGCATGCAGAGGAGACTGACTGGGAACCCTGTGTGTTACTGGGGGAAAACGCATTCGTCTGTTCTCTACCACTGCCTAGAGACAGGGGAGGAGAAGAAAAGGGGAGGGGTAATTGTGGTGAGAGGAGGATTAGGCAAGGGGCCCGCTGTGAAGCAAGCAAGAATAACTCAGTACTTATGGGTCATGGATTTTTGGAGTCTTTTCAGAATAAGAGTCCCATCCCCTAAGCTTTGTAAATGAATAATTAGGGCAAAAGTGCAGAATTATTCCTTTTCATTTATACTAGTTATCATGCAAACAATAATTCAAATAATTCAAGTATTTCTATAAAATATGCTTTAATTGTTCAAGCCTAAATGGTCTAAATGTGTGTACTCTTATAATTTATTGTGCCGTACATAATTGTCTTTGTTGTGTCACAGTAACAAAACAAAAAGGGGGGGGTCCATTCTACTCAGGAGCTAGTTCACACCCAGAATAAACCCAAAATAAGCATCATGAAACTCCAGTCAAGTTGGTGAAAGCCTATGTTCAATCGGTGTTTAAAATAAACATTTTCCCCGTGATGTAAATCAAATGTTTCCATGATTTAACTTCTAAGTGGTCCTTCTAAGTGGTCCTTCTAAGTGGTCCACTTCTAAGTGGTCCTTCTAAGTGGTCCTTCTAAGTGGTCCTTCTAAGTGGTCCACTTCTAAGTGGTCCACTTCTAAGTGGTCCTTCTAAGTGGTCCACTTCTAAGTGGTCCTTCTAAGTGGTCCTTCTAAGTGGTCCACTTCTAAGTGGTCCTTCTAAGTGGTCCTTCTAAGTGGTCCTTCTAAGTGGTCCTTCTAAGTGGTCCACTTCTAAGTGGTCCTTCTAAGTGGTCCTTCTAAGTGGTCCTTCTAAGTGGTCCACTTCTAAGTGGTCCTTCTAAGTGGTCCACTTCTAAGTGGTCCTTCTAAGTGGTCCTTCTAAGTGGTCCACTTCTAAGTGGTCCTTCTAAGTGGTCCTTCTAAGTGGTCCTTCTAAGTGGTCCACTTCTAAGTGGGCCTTCTAAGTGGTCCACTTCTAAGTGGTCATAGCTATATTATGGGGTCAATTTCACGACATGAGTATGGATTCAAAATCAAATACATTGTGAACATGAAAAATAAAGTTGAGAATGTAAACATTATTTTTTATTGAATTTATTTCACCTTTATTTAACCAGGTAAGCTAGTTGAGGACAAGTTCTCATTTACAACTGTGACCTGGCCAAAATAAAGCAAAGCAGTGCGACACATACAACAACACAGAGTTACACATAAACAAACGTATAGTCAATAATACAGTAGAAAAAATTAAAGTCTATATACAGTGTGTGCAAAAGGCGTGAGGAGGTAAGGCAATAAGTAGGCCATAGTAGCGAAATAATTACAATTTTGCAGATTAACACTGGTGTTATAAATGATCAGATGGTCATAATAGCGAGTAATTACAATTCAGCAAATTAACACTGGAGTAGAAATATTGGTGTGCAAAAGAACAGAAAAGTAAATAAAAACAGTATGGGGATGAGGTAGGTAGATTGGGTGGGCTATTTACAGATGGGCTATGTACAGCTGCAGCGATCGGTTAGCTGCTCAGATAGCTGATGTTTAAAGTTGGTGAGGGAAATAAAAGTCTCCAGCTTCAGCGATTTTTGCCATTTGTTTCAGTTACTGGCAGCAGAGAACTGGAAGGAAAGGCGGCCAAAGGAGGTGTTGGCTTTGGGGATGACCAGTGAGATACACCTGCTGGAGCGCGTGCTACGGGTGGGTGTTGTTATCGTGACTTTACCTAGCAAAGACTTGTCAATGACCTGGAACCAGTGGGTTTGGCGACGAATATGTAGTGAGGGCCAGTCGATTAGAGCATACAGGTCGCAATGATGGGTGGTATAAGGGGCTTTGGTGACAAAACGGATGGCACTGTGATAGACTGCATCCAGTTTGCTGAGTAGAGTGTTGGAGGCTATTTTGTAAATGACATCGCCAAAGTCGAGGATCGGTAGGATAGTCAGTTTTACGAGGGTATGTTTGTGATAGAGGGTGATGAGAGGTCTTCTTGGTCTTCATGGTGCTTAGTGGTGTTAACTCTGGGGCCTTTCAGAACAGGTGTATATATACTGAGATCAAGTGACACTTAGATTGCACACAGGTGGACTTTATTTAACTAATTATGTCACTTCTGAAGGTAATTGGTTGCACCAGATCTTATTTAGGGGCTTCCTAGCAAAGGGGGTGAATACATATGCACACACCACTTTTCAGTTTTTAATTTTTTAGAATTTTAAATTTCACTACACAAATTTGGACTATTTTGTTCATTATAGGAAATCCAAATATATATATATTTTTAATTACAGGTTGTAATGCAACAAAATAGGAAAAACACCAAGGGGGATGAATACTTTTGTATACAGTTGAAGTCGGAAGTTTACATACACTAAGTTGACTGTGCCTTCAAACGGCTTGGAAAATTCCAGAAAATGATGTCATGGCTTTAGAAGCTTCTGATAGGCTAATAAAAATAATTTGAGTCAATTGGAGGTGTACCTGTGGATGTATTTCAAGGCCTACCTTCAAACTCAGCGCCTTTTGCTTGACATCATGGGAAAATCTAAAGAAATTCAGACGTCCACAAGTCTGGTTCATCCTTGGGAGCAATTTCCAAATACCTGCAGGTACCACGTTCATCTGTACAAACAATAGTACGCAAGTATAAACATCATGGGACCACGCAGCCGTCATACCACTCAGGATGGAGACGCGTTCTGTCTCCTAGAGACATGTACTTTGGTGTGAAAAGTTCACATCAATCCGAGAACAACAGCAAAGGACCTTGTGAAGATGCTGGAGGAAACAGGTACAAAAGTATCTATATCCACAGTAAAACGAGTCCTATATCAACATAACCTGAAAGGCCGCTCAGCAAGGAAGAAGCCACTGCTCCAAAACCAACATAAAAAAAGCCAGACTACGGTTTGCAACTGCACATGGGGACAAAGATTGTACTTTTTGGAGAAATGTCCTCTGGTCTGATGAAGCAAAAATATAACTGTTTGGCCATAATGATCATCGTTATGTTTGGAGGAAAAAGGAGGAGGTTTGCAAGCCGAAGAACACCATCCCAACCATGAAGCATATGGGTGGCAGCATCATGTTGTGGGGGTGCTTTGCTGCAGGAGGGACTGGTGCACTTCACAAAATAGATGGTATCATGAAGTAGGAAAATTATGTGGATATATTGAAGCAACATCTCAAGACATCAGTCAGAAAGTTAAAGCTTGGTTGCAAATGGGTCTTCCAAATGGACAATGACCCCAATCATACTTCCAAAGCTGTGGTAAAATGTCTTAAGGACAACAAAGTCAAGGTATTGGAGTGGCCATCACAAAGTCCTGACCTCAATCCCATAGAACATTTGTGAGCAGAACTGAAAAAGCATTTGCCAGCAAGGAGGCCTACAAACCTGACTCAGTTACACCAGCTCTTTCAGTAGGAATGGGCCAATATTCACCCAACTTATTGTGGGAAGCTTGTGGAAGGCTACACGAAACATTTGACCCAAGTTAAACAATTCAAAGGCAATGCTACCAAATACTAATTGACTGTATGTAAACTTCTGACCCACTGGGAATGTGAATAAATAAATAAAAGCTGAAATAAATAATTCTCTCTTCTATTATTCTGACATTTCACATTCTTAAAATAAAGTGGTGATCCTAACTGACCTAAGACAGGGAATTTTTACTAGAATTAAATGTCAGGAATTGTGAAAACCTGAGTTTAAATGTGTTTGGTCAAGGTGTATATAAACTTCAGACTTCAACTGTATATTTAGGTTGCCCAAGTTTCATACAGTTTTTCACCACATAGAGGAGAGGGGTTGAATTACACCTTAAAATATGATGAACAGTTCTCTTGATTATCTTCTTAGTGTCTGTATGTCAACATCTAGGGTGGGGTCAGACTAAGGAGAATGTGGACATCGGAAGATGCATGTTTCATGTCCGTAGTCTGTATGTCAACATCTAGGGTGGGGGCAGACTAAGGAGAATGTGGACATCGGAAGATGCATGTTTCATGTCCGTAGTTGTGGGAAGCTTTATCTCTGGTAAAAGCATTCAAAACCAACGTTAATTTCCACAGGTTATTAATATATTATTAATAAAATGAAACATATTATTGAAATGTCACCGTTACTACTCTTTCACCTAAGTTATACTCTGAGTAGAGAAGACAAGCTGTTTCATGACTGATATTTAAGTGCTTAGACAATGTTTCCATTCAGTCTTTAGCCAAGTACGGTATCAAAATGTATGACGGCTGTGATGGAAGTTTCGGTACAATTTGATAAATGCCGACAGATCGTTTGTTGGACATGGTGCGATCTTCTTGCCGGTAAAATGTTTTGTGCGAGAAATGGCCCGTGGAAATGAGTTTATGCGTAAATATTGATTTAATAATCATCATTTGGAAGTAAACTTGGAGTCACGTTTCAGTGTTGTGTCCCACTACGTCTCTGGAAACCGTGCTGTTTATTAGACTACAGATTTAATAAGTGATGAACTTCACGGGGTGGAGGAATGGGCCAAAATACCAGCAACAGTGTGTGAAAACCTTGTGAAGACTTACAGAAA
This sequence comes from Oncorhynchus nerka, assembly GCF_034236695.1. Classification (NCBI taxonomy): domain Eukaryota; kingdom Metazoa; phylum Chordata; class Actinopteri; order Salmoniformes; family Salmonidae; genus Oncorhynchus; species Oncorhynchus nerka. The sequence goes on along the minus strand of NC_088401.1, from coordinate 1,669,598 downwards.
ACGTTTGACCTCTGTCATTGCCAACAAAGGGTATATAACAAAGTATTGAGATAAACTTTTGTTATTGACCAAATGCTTATTTTCCACCATAATTTGCAAATAAATTCATTAAAAATCCTACAATGTGATTTTCTGGATTTTTTTCTTCTCATTTTGTTTGTCATAGTTGAAGTGTACCTATGATGAACATTACAGGCCTCTCTCATCTTTTTAAGTGGGAGAACTTGCACAATTGGTGGCTGACTAAATACTTTTTGCCCCACTGTACCAGGAGTCTATGAAAGCCACAGTCCAACACAGAACAGCTCACCTGTTTTACCACAATTCTACCACAACACTATGGACAAAAAAATAAAAATAAATACTCAAATGGAAGTGTTTGAATACAAATAGCTGCAGTCATTAAATGTGAAAATGTTCACTTTTCCCATATAGTAAAAAAGAAAAAGTAATCCTTTTGACAGAAAATAAACCTTCACATAGAAACAATCAACAGAATGTAAGCAGGTGGAGTAATGAGTAGGATTCTGTGTTCAGATGGAAGCGAACACTTTATCTGCCATCCCAATAAAAACTAGTTTAAAAATCCGGACATTTTATGGGAAAGATTTGCATGTTTGTGTGGACGATCCGCTGCTTTGTTGACACTTCACGGGACATAGATCGGTGACCTGCGGCTTAATTTGGGATGTGCCTCTGCTGTATGAGGTCAAAAAAAAGGAGGTAAAATACTGGCTCTTATTTTATAGTGAGTGTCTAAGGCCTACATTTATAAAATATTTGTATAAAATACTTCAACTAATTTCTTATGTGCCCCTGACCCATCAGCCATGGCATAACGTTAGAGACAGTGTTGGAACCGTTGGACTGGATGGCTCCACTTCTTGTCCATCTTCTTTCTCTCCTGCTAGTTCACCGTGAGGGACAGTGTTGGACTGGATGGCTCCACTTCTTGTCCATCTTCTTTCTCTCCTGCTAGTTCACCGTGAGGGACAGTGTTGGACTGGATGTCTCCACTTCTTGTCCATCTTCTTTCTCTCCTGCTAGTTCACCGTGAGGGACAGTGTTGGACTGGATGTCTCCACTTCTTGTCCATCTTCTTTCTCTCCTGCTAGTTCACCGTGAAGGACAGTGTTGGACTGGATGTCTCCACTTCTTGTCCATCTTCTTTCTCTCCTGCTAGTTCACCGTGAGGGACAGTGTTGGACTGGATGTCTCCACTTCTTGTCCATCTCTTTCTCTCCTGCTAGTTCACCGTGACAGTGTTGGACTGGATGTCTCCTTATTGTCCATCTCTTTCTCTCCTGCTAGTTCACCGTGAGGGACAGTCTGGATCTTTTGTCCATCTTCTTTCTCTCCTGCTAGTTCACCGTGAGGGACAGTGTTGGACTGGATGTCTCCACTTATTGTCCATCTTCTTTCTCTCCTGCTAGTTCACCGTGAGGGACAGTGTTGGACTGGATGTCTCCACTTATTGTCCATCTTCTTTCTCTCCTGCTAGTTCACCGTGAGGGACAGTGTTGGAACTGTTGGACTGGATGGCTCCACTTCTTGTCCATCTTCTTTCTCTCCTGCTAGTTCACCGTGCACTGAGCTTCCTCCTGAAACAGTTACCGGTGTGTGTTTGATAGTTGACCATGTAAATGTGAAAACAATGCTGTGTTCATGTTCCAGGTCTTTTGAAGGCACAGTAATTGGACTGTTTACTCGGTGAGTAATCCAAAGAGATGTTACCATTATAAACTGGTAATCAGCAACTGAACACAGTCGGTTATGTTCCCTGTTGGTTTATGACCAATTTTGACGATAACAAATACCAAGGCTGAGGCTCAGCTGCAGGTTCCACATCTTGAACAAAGTCCTTAAAGTTTCTGACTGGCGGCCCTGAAGGTTCCTCTCCTGCTCATTTCAGGAGCGACGAGGTCGACTACATAGTCAGCATCCGGCTGAAAAAGGACAGATAAGATAAATCTGACTGTCTCATACAACATAACTAATAATACAACAAATTCACTAACTGCAATCTTCCCCAGGGGCAGAGACTCAGAGATTTGTCTGATTCAGAGAGAGAGTTAAGTGTGTGTCATTATTAGAGAGAGTTAGGTGTGTCACTATTAGAGAGTTAGGTGTGCCACTATTAGAGAGTTAGGTGTGTCACTATTAGAGAGAGTTAGGTGTGTCACTATGTATCAGAGAGAGAGAGTTGTGTGTCACTATGTATCAGAGAGAGAGAGAGTTGTGTGTGTCACTATGTATCAGAGAGAGAGAGTTGTGTGTCACTATGTATCAGAGAGAGAGAGAGTTGTGTGTGTCACTATGTATCAGAAAGAGAGTTATGTGTGTCACTATGTATCAGAGAGAGAGTTATGTGTGTCACTATGTATCAGAGAGAGAGTTATGTGTGTCACTATGTATCAGAGAGAGAGTTATGTGTGTCACTATGTATCAGAGAGAGAGTTATGTGTGTCACTATGTATCAGAGAGAGAGAGAGTATGTATATTATGTATATTAATCTTAGTAAAGTAAAGTACCAAACTAACAACTTCAGATGTATAACAGTTTCAAAGTGTGAGAGCTGTATGATAATGATTAAAGTTATGCATCATTTACAGATTGGCTGAATTGATTAATCGTCAAAACAGGGTATATCCTATAATGGGTTGGGTACAGACAGCAAAATGACACATTTCCTGTATTCTGGGACCATTAATATGCCCCTGACCATCTCCTGGATAGTAGAGGAATGGTCTGTTCCTGCACCCCTGTCAGCTGACGATGCCCCTGACCATCTCCTGGATATTAGAGGAATGGTCTGTTCCTGGGTCTGTTCCTGCACCCCTGTCAGCTGACGATGCCTCTGACCATCTCCTGGATATTAGAGGAATGGTCTGTTCTTGCACCCCTGTCAGCTGACGATGCCCCTGACCATCTCCTGGATATTAGAGGAATGGTCTGTTCCTGGGTCTGTTCCTGCACCCCTGTCAGCTGACGATGCCTCTGACCATCTCCTGGATATTAGAGGAATGGTCTGTTCTTGCACCCCTGTCAGCTGACGATGCCCCTGACCATCTCCTGGATATTAGAGGAATGGTCTGTTCCTGGGTCTGTTCCTGCACCCCTGTCAGCTGACGATGCCTCTGACCATCTCCTGGATATTAGAGGAATGGTCTGTTCTTGCACCCCTGTCAGCTGACGATGCCCCTGACCATCTCCTGGATAATAGAGGAATGGTCTGTTCCTGCACCCCTGTCAGCTGACGATGCCCCTGACCATCTCCTGGATATCAGAGGAATGGTCTGTTCCTGCACCCATGTCAGCTGACGATGCCCCTGACCATCTCCTGGATATCAGAGGAATGGTCTGTTCCTGGGTCTGTTCCTGCACCCCTGTCAGCTGACGATGCCCCTGACCATCTCCTGGATATTAGAGGAATGGTCTATTCCTGGGTCTGTTCCTGCACCCCTGTCAGCACCCCTCTGACCATCTCCTGGATAATAGAGGAATGGTCTGTTCCTGCACCCTGTCAGCTGACATCTGACCATCTCCTGGATATCAGAGGAATGGTCTGTTCCTGCACCCATGTCAGCTGACGATGCCCCTGACCATCTCCTGGATATCAGAGGAATGGTCTGTTCCTGGGTCTGTTCCTGCACCCCTGTCAGCTGACGATGCCCCTGACCATCTCCTGGATATCAGAGGAATGGTCTGTTCCTGCACCCCTGTCAGCTGACGATGCCCCTGACCATCTCCTGGATATTAGAGGAATGGTCTATTCCTGGGTCTGTTCCTGCACCCCTGTCAGCTGACGATGCCTCTGACCATCTCCTGGATAATAGAGGAATGGTCTGTTCCTGCACCCCTGTCAGCTGACGATGCCCCTGACCATCTCCTGGATAATAGAGGAATGGTCTGTTCTTGCACCCCTGTCAGCTGACGATGCCCCTGACCATCTCCTGGATATCAGAGGAATGGTCTGTTCCTGCACCCCTGTCAGCTGACGATGCCCCTGACCATCTCCTGGATATTAGAGGAATGGTCTGTTCTTGCACCCCTGTCAGCTGACGATGCCCCTGACCATCTCCTGGATAATAGAGGAATGGTCTGTTCCTGCACCCCTGTCAGCTGACGATGCCCCTGACCATCTCCTGGATATCAGAGGAATGGTCTGTTCCTGGGTCTGTTCTCAATTGATGCACCGGAGCTTGCTGATGCAGTGGCACTATACTTTGACCCTGATTCATAGTCTGGGTCAGCACAGAGATGAGGCTAGGCTTTGACCCTGATTCATAGTCTGGGTCAGCACAGAGATGAGGCTAGGCTTTGACCCTGATTCATAGTCTGGGTCAGCACAGAGATGAGGCTAGACTTTGACCCTGATTCATAGTCTGGGTCAGCACAGAGATGAGGCTAGACTTTGACCCTGATTCATAGTCTGGGTCAGCACAGAGATGAGGCTAGACTTTGACCCTGATTCATAGTCTGGGTCAGCACAGAGATGAGGCTAGACTTTGACCCTGATTCATAGTCTGGGTCAGCACAGAGATGAGGCTAGACTTTGACCCTGATTCATAGTCTGGGTCAGCACAGAGATGAGGCTAGACTTTGACCCTGATTCATAGTCTGGGTCAGCACAGAGATGAGGCTAGACTTTGACCCTGATTCATAGTCTGGGTCAGCACAGAGATGAGGCTAGACTTTGACCTTGATTCATAGTCTGGGTCAGCACAGAGATGAGGCTAGGCTTTGACCCTGATTCATAGTCTGGGTCAGCACAGAGATGAGGCTAGGCTTTGACCCTGATTCATAGTCTGGGTCAGCACAGAGATGAGGCTAGGTGCAGCCAAAACCCACCTCTGAATTCTCTCTGCTGAACACAAAACATCAGCTGGATATTTGGGGAACTGTATTAACATACTTGACCAAATTTGAATGCCTCTAGTTTAAATTGCTAACAGTCCAGAACATAAGGGTAATTCAGATATAATCAGATGACTAGTTTGATAGTATGCTTTCAGAAAATAAAATAAAGTAGCTGTACATAAAGGACGAAATGTGATTTTAATCTCGTGATGTAAGAGTGTCGTCATGGTGAATACATTTAACGTTACCTAGCTAGCTACCTGGATACATTAGTGATGGGTCTAAAAATCACAATGTATTTTATCGACGTGACTTGGTTTAATAAAAACATATTGAAACCCCTACGTGTGGCAGTGGTTAAACTACAGACATGTAGTGTCTTGTGATCTTGTGATTCATTCCATTTGTCTAGCTAGTCAGACAACTTAAGCCAGCCGACTAAACTAGTTATGTATCAGTTCCCCATATATTAAGCGTATCTTTAAAATACATTTTTAGGCTAGATTGGGTCTAGGCGTCAGGTATCGTTATGGGTAAAGCTATTTAGGGTTTGATATATATCTCACATACACAAATACGCCCGACAGTGGCTAACGTTTAGCTGTAACGTTACAAGTATACAATGAGGTCTTGCCATTAATTCCATGTCCATTTGGCTAGCTAGTCCGACACCAAAGCCAGCCAACTACGCTAACGTAATTCACAATTGTTAGTCAGGGAGAAAGTAAGGATATTAGACGGTCTGTAATGTAATACATTCAATGACGAAAAATCTAGCAACTTTCCCAAAGTTCGTTGCAGGTGATAACTGGTTCGCCATGTTTAAAACGTTCAGACACAGTGGTAGTGATGACGTCAGACCGTCTGGTTCAGTAGCCAATAGAAAAATAGCCCCGTTTATCATCTTCATTGATTGGGTTAAGATGAACTGTCACTCCAAAACCAGTGGACCAATGGGGACTCATTGTCTTCGCCTCCCTCTAAGCTCCGCCCTTCACGGAAAAATAATGCCAAAACTCCCACTCCCAATGGAAAAGACTGGCAGTGAAAGCTGAGATACGAGTAGCGTAACCAAAAGGGAGGCAAAAGGCACAATGTATTGTAGCGACCCGCACAGACAGCTGTGTGTTATGTGCTAGGCTAGGAGGTGGTTGTGTTGTACTGACCAGTACCCGGTGTTCGCGGGGTCCGACATGTCAATCAACCTGCTATCTGCCAATCACGGGAATGCCTGGAATGTTCTGATGCCGGGCATCCTGGTGGTTGGCGGAGTGGCGTGGAGGGGGCGGGGCATTGGAAGTTAAGACCAGGTTCAAGCCTTTGTTCTCTCTCTCTTATGTCTGGGCTTCACAAGAGAAGGTCACGGTTGGCTTGTGGGTTATCTGTCATCTATTTGGCGTGTGCTACGGCCCAAACAGTAGCCTGTGTAAAGTTGGTTCAATAAACCGTCAATTCGCAAACTCAAGCCTCTGTCTGGACAATTGTTCATTTATGATCTAGTCAGGTCATTACAGTATTCAATAGGATTTAGTTTCTGGGAAAGTTTAACTGAAAAAGATTTTTGCATTTGTTTTCTGTATTTTATTATTTGTCGTAGAGTTTTGCTCTCGCTTTAAAATGATTTGCTTACAAGTTTTAGGGTTTTTGATTTTGATATCTTATTTTTGTTAACAATTCTATACATTTTGCTTTCAATTGTTTGGTTTTTGATTTCAACATCCATTATTTCACCCGTCCTTCGAGAATATAATGTTTACATTCTCAACTCTATTTTTCATGTTCGCGATGTTTTTTTTTTTTTTAAATTCAATACATATGGTGTGAAATTGACCTATAGACTTGCCTAGTTAAATAAAGGTCACATTTAAATCGGCCAATAGATGGTATGGACATACCTGTCTAGAACACATCCGTCCGTTTATAGTAATGCTATAAAGATGGGAAGGGGCCGCTGTTGCCATAGAACTTTTAGGCAATTTTACAGCAAGCTAACTACTTCACATGCTGACACTGGCTTTGATATTATTGTGTGTATATACTTTTCCTAGCTAACAAGTTAGCCAGCCCAGAGAGAAAGTATTGCATTGTGTAACGTTAGTCGACTTGAGCTGCAACCAGATTCCCACAACGAATTTCACGTTTTATATATTTTTTATGTGACCTTTATTTAACTAGGCAAGTCTATAGGTCAATTTCACACCATATGTATTGAATTCAAAAAATAAAAAACATCGCGAACATGAAAAATAGAGTTGAGAATGTAAACATTATATTCTCGAAGGACGGGTGAAATAATGGATGTTGAAATCAAAAACCAAACAATTGAAACCAAAATGTATAGAATTGTTAACAAAAATAAGATATCAAAATCAAAACCCCTAAAACTTGTAAACCCAGGGTCGTCACAATACATATGCCGTGAAATTGACCCCAGGCTTGCTACCAACCTTGTTATAAGGATAAAATGAAAAATGTGTTTCACATATTAATGCTATTTAACACTTTTTATAATAGGAATTAGTGGTTTGGGGTGGATTATCCCTTTCAATCCAATGTTTTCTCATATTAGGCAGTACAATATTTTCTGTACATAATTCTACTCAGGACCACTTCTCATTTCCAGATCTACAGAGTTTACACCCAGAAGAGCATCACTACTCATTTTGCAACCTTTAAAGAGGGGTCAATCAAATCTCATTTTATTTGCCACATGCACCAAATACAACAGGTGTTGCTTACTTAAAGTCTATAACCAACAATGCAGTTTTAAGAAGAGGTTGTTGTCCTGGCACCACACTGCCAGGCCTCTGACCTACTCCCTGTAGGCTGTCTCAACGCCACCGTTGTGTCATCGGCAAACTAAATGATGGTGTTGGAGTCGTGCGTGGCCACACGGTCATGGGTGAACAGGGAGTTCAGGACGGGAGCCAGCCCCATGTTGAAGACCAGCCCATGTGTTGAGGACCAGCCCACGTGTTGAGGACCAGCCCACGTGTTGAGGACCAGCCCCCATGTTGAGGACCAGCCCCCGTGTTGAGGACCAGCCCCCATGTTGAGGACCAGCCCCCGTGTTGAGGACCAGCCCCATGTTGAGGACCAGCCCCGTGTTGAGGACCAGCCCCGTGTTGAGGACCAGCCCCGTGTTGAGGACCAGCCCCGTGTTGAGGACCAGCCCACGTGTTGAGGACCAGCCCCCATGTTGAGGACCAGCCCCCGTGTTGAGGACCAGCCCACGTGTTGAGAACCAGCCCCCGTGTTGAGGACCAGCCAACGTGTTGAGGACCAGCCCACGTGTTGAGGACCAGCCCCGTGTTGAGGACCAGCCCACGTGTTGAGGACCAGCCCACGTGTTGAGAACCAGCCCCCGTGTTGAGGACCAGCCAACGTGTTGAGGACCAGCCCACGTGTTGAGGACCAGCGTGGCAGATGTGTTGTTGTCTACCCAATCAGCTTAAATCCAATTTTGAACCAAATTGCCCACAATTTTCTGAGGAAGCCAGCCTCTACAATAGAGTGGGGCTGAGAGACTACCAGCCTACAATAGAGTGAGGACCAGAGACTCTACAATAGAGTGGACTACAGAGACTCTGAGAACCAGCCCCGAGTGTTGAGACTACAGAGACAAGAGACTCTACAATAGAGTGGGGGCTAGATGAGAGTCTTGAGTGGGGCTACCCAATCAGCTACAATAGAGTGGGGGCTACAGAGACAGAGACTCTACAATGAACAGAGACTAGAGACTCTAAATTGAACTAGAGACAGAGACTCTTAGAGTGGGGGCTACAGAGACTAGAGAGTCTACAATAGAGTGGGGGCTACAGAGACTAGAGACTCTACAATAGAGTGGGGGCTACAGAGACAGAGACTCTACAATAGAGTGGGCTACAGAGACTAGAGACTCTACAATAGAGTGGGGGCTGCAGAGACTAGAGACTCTACAATAGAGTGGGGGCTACAGAGACTAGAGACTCTACAATAGAGTGGAGACTAGGGTCTACAGAGACTAGAGAGACTCTACAATAGAGTGGGGGCTACAGAGACTAGAGACTCTACAATAGAGTGGGGGCTACAGAGACTAGAGAGTCTACAATAGAGTGGGGGCTACAGAGACTAGAGACTCTACAATAGAGTGGGGGCTGAGACAGAGACTCTAGAGAGTCTACAATAGAGTGGGGGCTACAGAGACTAGAGACTCTACAATAGAGTGGGGGCTGCAGAGACTAGAGAGTGGGGCTCTACGGAGACTAGAGACTCAAAATAGGGGGCTGCAGAGACTAGAGACTCTACAATAAAATGGGGGCTGCAGAGACTAGAGAGTCTACAATAGAGTGGGGGCTACAGAGACTAGAGACTCTACAATAAAATGGGGGCTGCAGAGACTAGAGAGTCTACAATAGATTGGGGGCTACAGAGACTAGAGAGTCTACAATAGAGTGGGGGCTACAGAGACTAGAGAGTCTACAATAGAGTGGGGGCTACAGAGACTAGAGACTCTACAATAGAGTGGGGGCTACAGAGACTAGAGACTCTACAATAGAGTGGGGGCTACAGAGACTAGAGACTCTACAATAGAGTGGGGGCTACAGAGACTAGAGACTCTACAATAGAGTGGGGGCTACAGAGACTAGAGAGTCTACAATAGAGTGGGGGCTACAGAGACTAGAGACTCTACAATAGAGTGGGGGCTACAGAGACTAGAGACTCTACAATAGAGTGGGGGCTACAGAGACTAGAGACTCTACAATAGAGTGGGGGCTACAGAGACTAGAGACTCTACAATAGAGTGGGGGCTACAGAGACTAGAGACTCTACAATAGAGTGGGGGCTACAGAGACTAGAGACTCTACTATAGAGTGGGGGCTACAGAGACTAGAGACTCTACAATAGAGTGGGGGCTACAGAGACTAGAGACTCTACAATAGAGTGGGGGCTACAGAGACTAGAGACTCTACAATAGAGTGGAAGCTACAGAGACAAGAGACTCTACAATAGAGTGGGGGCTACAGAGACTAGAGACTCTACAATAGAGTGGAAGCTACAGAGACAAGAGACTCTACAATAGAGTGGGGGCTACAGAGACTAGAGACTCTACAATAGAGTGGGGGCTACAGAGACTAGAGACTCTACAATAGAGTGGGGGCTACAGAGACTAGAGACTCTACAATAGAGTGGGGGCTACAGAGACTAGAGACTCTACAATAGAGTGGGGGCTACAGAGACTAGAGACTCTACAATAGAGTGGGGGCTACAGAGACTAGAGACTCTACAATAGAGTGGGGGCTACAGAGACTAGAGACTCTACAATAGAGTGGGGGCTACAGAGACTAGAGACTCTACAATAGAGTGGGGGCTACAGAGACTAGAGACTCTACAATAGAGTGGGGGCTACAGAGACTAGAGAGTCTACAATAGAGTGGGGGCTACAGAGACTAGAGAGTCTACAATAGAGTGGGGGCTACAGAGACTAGAGAGTCTACAATAGAGTGGGGGCTACAGAGACTAGAGAGTCTACAATAGAGTGGGGGCTACAGAGACTAGAGAGTCTACAATAGAGTGGGGGCTACAGAGACTAGAGAGTCTACAATAGAGTGGGGGCTACAGAGACTAGAGAGTCTACAATAGAGTGGGGGCTACAGAGACTAGAGAGTCTACAATAGAGTGGGGGCTACAGAGACTAGAGAGTCTACAATAGAGTGGGGGCTACAGAGACTAGAGAGTCTACAATAGAGTGGGGGCTACAGAGACTAGAGAGTCTACAATAGAGTGGGGGCTACAGAGACTAGAGACTCTACAATAGAGTGGGGGCTACAGAGACTAGAGACTCTACAATAGAGTGGGGGCTACAGAGACTAGAGACTCTACAATAGAGTGGGGGCTACAGAGACTAGAGAGTCTACAATAGAGTCGGGGCTACAGAGACTAGAGACTCTACTATAGAGTGGGGGCTACAGAGACTAGAGACTCTACAATAGAGTGGGGGCTACAGAGACTAGAGACTCTACTATAGAGTGGGGGCTACAGAGACTAGAGACTCTACAATAGAGTGGGGCTACAGAGACTAGAGACTCTACAATAGAGTGGGGGCTACAGAGACTAGAGAGTCTACAATAGAGTGGGGGCTACAGAGACTAGAGACTCTACAATAGAGTGGGGGCTACAGAGACTAGAGAGTCTACAATAGAGTGGGGGCTACAGAGACTAGAGAGTCTACAATAGAGTGGGGGCTACAGAGACTAGAGAGTCTACAATAGAGTGGGGGCTACAGAGACTAGAGAGTCTACAATAGAGTGGGGGCTACAGAGACTAGAGACTCTACAATAGAGTGGGGGCTACAGAGACTAGACAGTCTACAATAGAGTGGGGGCTACAGAGACTAGAGACTCTACAATAGAGTGGGGGCTATAGAGACTAGAGAGTCTACAATAGAGTGGGGCTACAGAGACTAGAGAGTCTACAATAGAGTGGGGGCTACAGAGACTAGAGAGTCTACAATAGAGTGGGGCTACAGAGACTAGAGACTCTACAATAGAGTGGGGGCTACAGAGACTAGAGACTCTACAATAGAGTGGGGGCTACAGAGACTAGAGACTCTACAATAGAGTGGGGGCTACAGAGACTAGAGACTCTACAATAGAGTGGGGGCTACAGAGACTAGAGAGTCTACAATAGAGTGGGGGCTACAGAGACTAGAGAGTCTACAATAGAGTGGGGGCTACAGAGACTAGAGACTCTACAATAGAGTGGGGGCTACAGAGACTAGAGACTCTACAATAGAGTGGGGGCTACAGAGACTAGAGACTCTACAATAGAGTGGGGGCTACAGAGACTAGAGAGTCTACAATAGAGTGGGGGCTACAGAGACTAGAGACTCTACAATAGAGTGGGGGCTACAGAGACTAGAGAGTCTACAATAGAGTGGGGGCTGCAGAGACTAGAGACTCTACAATAGATTGTGGGGCTACAGAGACTAGAGACTCAAAATAGAGTGGGGGCTGCAGAGACTCTACAATAGAGACTCTACAACAAAATGGGGGCTACAGAGACTAGAGACTCTAGAGACTGGGGGCTACAGAGACTAGAGACTCTACAATAGAGTGGGGGCTACAGAGACTAGAGAGTCTACAATAAAATGGGGGCTGCAGAGACTAGAGAGTCTACAATAGAGTGGGGGCTACAGAGAGCAGAGAGTCTACAATAGAATGGGGGCTACAGAGACTAGAGACTCTACAATAGAGTGGGGGCTGCAGAGACTAGAGAGTCTACAATAGAGTGGGGGCTACAGAGACTAGAGACTACAATAGAGTCGGGCTGCAGAGACTAGAGAGTCTGCACCATAGGAGTGGTAGTTACAGAGACTAACTACAAACCAACTACATAATAACTACATAATAACGACACAATAACTAGATAATAACTACATAATAACTACACAACAACTAGATAATAACTACATAATAACTACATAATAACTAGATAATAACTACATAATAACTAGATAATAACTACACAACAACTGGATAATAACTACACAACAACTGGATAATAACTACACAACAACTGGATAATAACTACACAACAACTAGATAATAACTACACAACAACTGGATAATAACTACACAACAACTAGATAATAACTACACAACAACTAGATAATAACTACACAACAACTAGATAATAACTACACAACAACTAGATAATAACTACACAATAACTAGATAATAACTACACAATAACTACATAATAACTACACAATAACTACACAATAACTAGATAATAACTACACAATAACTAGATAATAACTACACAACAACTAGATAATAACTACACAACAACTAGATAATAACTACACAATAACTAGATAATAACTACACAATAACTAATAACTACACAATAACTAGACAATAACTACATAATAACTACACAATAACTAGATAATAACTACATAATAACTACATAATAACTACATAATAACTAGATAATAACTACACAACAACTAGATAATAACTACACAATAACTACATAATAACTACATAATAACTACATAATAACTACATAATAACTAGATAATAACTACATAATAACTACACAACAACTCTACACAACAACTAGATAATAACTACAATAACTAGATAATAACTACACAATAACTACATAATAACTACACAATAACTACACAATAACTACACAATAACTAGATAATAACTACATAATAACTACATAATAACTAGGTAATAACTACACAACAACTAGATAATAACTACACAACAACTAGATAATAACTACATAATAACTACATAATAACTACACAATAACTACACAATAACTACATAATAACTAGATAATAACTAGATAATAACTACACAACAACTAGATAATAACTACACAATAACTAGATAATAACTACACAACAACTAGATAATAACTACATAATAACTAGATAATAACTACACAACAACTAGATAATAACTACATAATAACTACATAATAACTACATAATAACTACATAATAACTACATAACAACTAGATAATAACTACATAATAACTAGATAATAACTACATAACTAGATAATAACTACATAACTAGATAATAACTACATAACTAGATAATAACTACATAACTAGGTAATAACTACATAACTAGATAATAACTACATAACTAGATAATAACTACATAACAACTAGATAATAACTACACAATAACTAGATAATAACTACATAACTAGATAATAACTACACAATAACTACATAACTAGATAATAACTAGATAACTAGATAATAACTACATAACTAGATAATAACTACACAACAACTAGATAATAACTACATAACTAGATAATAACTACACAATAACTACATAATAACTAGGTAATAACTACACAATAACTACATAATAACTAGATAATAACTACATAATAACTACATAATAACTAGGTAATAACTACACAACAACTAGATAATAACTACACAACAACTAGATAATAACTACATAATAACTACATAATAACTACACAATAACTACACAATAACTACATAATAACTAGATAATAACTACACAATAACTACACAACAACTAGATAATAACTACACAACAACTAGATAATAACTACACAACAACTAGATAATAACTACATAATAACTACATAATAACTACACAACAACTAGATAATAACTACATAATAACTACATAATAACTACATAATAACTACATAATAACTACAGATAATAACTACATAATAACTACATAAGAACTAGATAATAACTAGATAATAACTACAGAACTAGAGAATAACTAGACAACAACTAGATAATAACTACATAATAACTACATAATAACTAGAGAACAACTAGATAATAACTACATAAGACATAATAACTACAGAATAACTAGATAATAACTAGAGAATAACTAGACAGATAACTAGATAATAACTACATAATAACTAGAGAATAACTACAGAATAACTACATAATAACTACATAATAACTAGATAATAACTAGATAATAACTACACAACAACTAGATAATAACTACATAATAACTAGATAATAACTAGGTAATAACTACAGAGATAATAAGACAGAATAACTAGATAATAACTACAGCAAGAACTACATAATAACTACAGAGACAACTAGGTAATAACTAGAGACAACAGAGATAATAACTACAGAACAACTAGATAATAACTACATAATAACTACATAATAACTAGAACTACATAATAAGACATAATAACTACACAACAACTAGATAATAACTACACAATAACTAGATAATAACTACATAATAACTACATAATAACTAGATAATAACTACATAATAACTACATAATAACTAGATAATAACTAGGTAATAACTACACAATAACTACATAATAACTACATAATAACTACACAACAACTAGATAATAACTACATAATAACTACACAACTCTCCCCCAGCAGGAAATAACCCAGCAGTAATAATGTGCAGTTAGATGTGTTTGTGACACCAGATGAACCATTTCTCTGTAGGGTCACTGTTCTGCACTGTAGGTGTATTCCATGTAATAACTACATAATAACCAGATAACTAGATAATAACTACACAACAACTACATATAGATAACAACATACTAACTAGATAATAACTACATGATAGTACCTAATAACTCAAACTGAGATAATCTTAAAAACTAGATAATAACTCATAACTAGATAATAACTAGGTATTTTTTAATAACTGGTAATAACTACATCACTAGATAATAACTGCTAATAACTGGTAATAACTGCAGAACTACATTCCATCTGTGTTGTAAAACTAGAAACATGTCTATAAACATTCTCTAGTCAGCTGTAAATGAGGGAAGGACAGAAACCTAACCTCATTCTTTGGTTCCTGTTCAGAGCAGCTGGTTTGAAGAGAGAGAGAGAGAGAGACAGATGAGCTCGAGCTCCTCTGACAGAGAGAGACAGAGAGAGACAGAGAGAGAGACAGAGAGAGAGAGCAGAGAGAGAGAATAGAGAGGTGTGATGTTGAGTAATATATGATATACAATAACAAATCCTCATTTGAATCAACGACAAACAACTATCTGCATTTTTGATCTGTTTTGATGACGAGAGTGAGAGAGAGAGCTGAAGAGAGCGAGACAGAGAGTCTGAATGAGAGGTCTCAGAATCATTCCAAATCAGAGAGAGAGTGGAGAGGCATTGTTTGGTCTTTGAGAGAGACATTGTAACATTGTAGTAGAGAGACAATATCATAGTAGAGTGACAAAATACTGTAATGTATTATATTCACTGCCCAACTGCTCTGTGAATGGAGACTGACAGCCGTCCTGGTCACCCTACCTCAGTAACTCTCTGTAACTGTACAGTACAGTGTCCCAGTGTCCCAGTGTCCCAATGTCCCAGTGTCCCAATGGGTGCTTAAAACAACTCTTGTTTGAGGACCGGGGTCTCCACAACTACTACTTTTGATACAACATACTATAGTTGATGATAGTACCTGTATCAAGGTGAGAGGATCTTAAAAGAGGAAGCTCCGGGGTATTTTTTTATTGGTCACCATCATAGTACATCTGCTATTGGACTGCAGAGATTCCATCTGTGTTGTAAACGTATAGCTATAAACATTCTCTAGTCAGCTGTAATGAGGAAGGACAGAGGACTTTGGTCTGAGACGCTGGTTTGAAGCAGTACGTAACGTGTGTCTTGTGATGAGCTCGACGCTCCTCTGACTGCGACAAGGAGAGACGACCAGCGGACTTCACTAAAGGTAAAGGCTAGATTGATAATAATGGTGTGATGTTGAGTAATATATGATATACAATAACAAATCCTCATTTGAATCAACGGACAAACAACTATCTGCATTTTTGATCTGTTTTGATGACGAAGTGTTTCACTCCACTGCTGAACTCTGCGAACTGTGTGTCTGAATGGTTTCACTCCACTGCTGAACTCTGCGAACTGTGTGTCTGAATGCGCCGGTCTCTTAATCATTCCAAATCAAGTAAAGTGGAGAGGCATTGTTTGGTCTTTGAGAGTTACATTGTAACATTGTAGTAGTAACAATATCATAGTAGAGTGACAAAATACTGTAATGTATTATATTCACTGCTCTGGTGAATGGAGACTGATTCCTTCACACTGCTCTGGTGAATGGAGACTGATTCCTTCACACTGCTCTGGTGAATGGAGACTGATTCCTTCACACTGCTCTGGTGAATGGAGACTGATTCCTTCACACTGCTCTGGTGAATGGAGACTGATTCCTTCACACTGCTCTGGTGTATGGAGACTGATTCCTTCACACTGCTCTGGTGAATGGAGACTGATTCCTCCACACTGCTCTGGTGAATGGAGACTGATTCCTTCACACTGCTCTGGTGAATGGAGACTGATTCCTTCACACTGCTCTGGTGAATGGACACTGATTCCTTCACACTGCTCTGGTGAATGGAGACTGATTCCTTCACACTGCTCTGGTGAATGGACACTGATTCCTTCACACTGCTCTGGTGAATGGAGACTGATTCCTTCACACTGCTCTGGTGAATGGAGACTGATTCCTTCACACTGCTCTGGTGAATGGAGACTGATGCCTCCACACTGCTCTGGTGAATGGAGACTGATTCCTTCACACTGCTCTGGTGAATGGAGACTGATTCTTCTCCTGTGAGACTCTGTCCTCAACAATGAGTGGTATCTATGACAGCTGACTCTTCCATGTCGATCAGGTGTTGAGGTTTGGTGTCCTGTGTTTTGAGAGGTGCTGTGACATCGTTAAGGGGTGCTGTGACATCATCATCGGCCATGGAGGGGAGGAGTGTTCTGAGGCGTGCCCAATCTCTACGGAGCGTCTCTATGGGTGACGGAGACAAGCCTGCCTGGGCGGAGGCGGGGTTTAGAGACAGGATGAAGTCCATCTCCGTGTCTCAGATGTTGACCAGGTGAGAGGAACCAGGACCAGAACCTTTACCATTTAACCACTAACTCAATTACAAGCTCCATAGGCACCAGGTTTTAAGTCAGTCAATTCAGGAAGTAAACTTACAATTCAATGAAAACATCCTTTTATTTTCAATGACTTCACAATAAACCGAAGGAGGAGAAACTATTCCTTTTATCACTTTCTGAATTGACTGACTGAAACGTAAATGGTCTCTGACCCAGCTTTTAGCACATGACCAGCTCCATAGGTACAGGGGACCAGCTGGCTTTTCTCAAATCCTAACCTTAACCATTAGGTGAGGGAAATGCAATACTGATGTATCAATGTCTGGGGTAAACTTCATCCCACAACGAATTGCTTGAGCATTGCAATGTCTGGGGTAAACTTCATCCCACACCGAATTGCGTGAGCATTGCAATGTCTGGGGTAAACTTCATCCCACACCGAATTGCGTGAGCATTGCAATGTCTGGGGTAAACTTCATCCCACACCGAATTGCTTGAGTCTGTTTTGGTGAATAAGCTTACAGAGTATTGATGAAGGATTTGTCTTGTTCACATAACAGATACCAAGCCAGCCCTTCAGCAGAGGTCCCTACCCTGAACCATGTGGAGCACAAGACTGAGGTAAAAGATAACAGATACCAAGCCAGCCCTTCAGCAGAGGTCCCTACCCTGAACCATGTGGAGCACAAGACTGAGGTAAAACATAACACCACATTTCATGTCATCAACTTCTGATTGTCGACTGTCTCAGGATGGACACTAAGCAGCACCTGTCTTCTTCTGATTCTTTCTCCAGCAGAGAACCAAGCATCAGACCTCCTTCTCAACCGTCCGTGATAAAACAAAGAGACAACTGGCAGAGAGAGCACAGGAGCGCAAGCTGGAGTCCCTGATGACAAACAATGGAGTGAGAGAGACGACCAGGATCAAGCCCAGTGTGTCAGAAGTGAGAGAGACGACCAGGATCCAGCCCAGTGTGTCAGAAGTGAGAGAGACAACCAGGATCCAGCCCAGTGTGTCAGAAGTGAGAGAGAAGACCCGTGGGTCGGCCAGCCTGTCAGGGGAGAAGTCCCAGAGGTCGACCAGTCTCTCCCGCAGTAAGTCCATGTCCAGTCTCCCTGGCCCCTCTCCCAGAGTCGACCCGGCCGGCAGTATCGGAGCCCTGAAGGCTCTCTTCGAGTCAAAGGTCACCAAGGAGAAGGTGAAGAGCATCATGGGAGCTGTAGGCCAAACACCATCACGTCCCAAGATGGCAGCTGCGGCCCCAGCCATCAACGGGTTGGTGGAGGAGAGAAAGGGCCCTATAGAGGAGAAAGCTGTACCTTCACCTGCACCTGCATCCCCGGCTAGAGAGGAGGTCATTACACAGGTGAGCCAAACAAATCAAAACAATCAAATCACATTTGATTTGTCACATGCCCCAAATACAACAGGTGTAGACAGTTACATGAAATGCTTACTTACGAGCCCTTTCCAAACAATGCAGAGTTAGAAAGTAAGACAAGAAAATAAAGGAAATAGTAACAAAATAACAATAACATGGCTACATACAGGAAGTACCAGGTAATAACATGGCTACATACAGGAAGTACCAGGTAATAACATGGCTATATACAGGAAGTACCAGGTAATAACATGGCTATATACAGGAAGTACCAGGTAATAACATGGCTATATACAGGAAGTACCAGGTAATAACATGGCTACATACAGGAAGTACCAGGTAATAACATGGCTATATACAGGAAGTACCAGGTAATAACATGGCTATATACAGGAAGTACCAGGTAATAACATGGCTATATACAGGAAGTACCAGGTAATAACATGGCTATATACAGGAAGTACCAGGTAATAACATGGCTACATACAGGAAGTACCAGGTAATAACATGGCTATATACAGGAAGTACCAGGTAATAACATGGCTATATACAGGAAGTACCAGGTAATAACATGGCTATATACAGGGAGTACCAGGTAATAACATGGCTATATACAGGGAGTACCAGGTAATAACATGGCTATATACAGGGAGTACCAGGTAATAACATGGCTATATACAGGGAGTACCAGGTAATAACATGGCTATATACAGGGACAACCAGGTAATAACATGGTTATATACAGGGAGGTAATAACATGGCTATATACAGGGAGTATCAGGTAATAACATGGCTATATACAGGGAGTACCAGGTAATAACATGGCTATATACAGGGAGGTAATAACATGGTTATATACAGGGAGGTAATAACATGGTTATATACAGGAAGTACCAGGTAATAACATGGTTATATACAGGAAGTACCAGGTAATAACATGGCTATATACAGGGAGTACCAGGTAATAACATGGTTATATACAGGGAGTACCAGGTAATAACATGGTTATATACAGGGAGGTAATAACATGGCTATAGTAGGGTAGGTAGTAGGGTAGGTAATATAATGTAGGTAGGGGTAAAGGATAGATAATAGACAGTAACAGCAGTGTTGGTAGTAGGGTAGGTAATATAATGTAGGTAGGGGTAAAGGATAGATAATAGACAGTAACAGCAGTGTTGGTAGTAGGGTAGGTAATATAATGTAGGTAGAGGTAAAGTGACTAGACAATCAGGATAGATATAGACAGTAGCAGCAGTGTTGGTAGTAGGGTAGGTAATATAATGTAGGTAGGGGTAAAGTAACTAGACAATCAGGATAGATAATAAACAGAGGCCTGAATCCAATCGAGAATCTGTGGAAAGAACTGAAAACTGCTGTTCACAAATACTCTCCATCCAACCTCACTGAGCTCGAGCTGTTTTGCAAGGAGGAATGGGAAAACATTTCAGTCTCTCGATGTGCAAAACTGATAGAGACATACCCCAAGCGACTTACAGCTGTAATCGCAGCAAAAGGTGGCGCTACAAAGTATTAACTTAAGGGGGCTGAATCATTTTGCACGCCCAATTTTTCAGTTTTTGATTTGTTAAAAAAGTTTGAAATATCCAATAAATGTCGTTCCACTTCATGATTGTGTCCCACTTCTTGTTGATTCTTCACAAAAAAATACAGTTTTATATCTTTATGTTTGAAGCCTGAAATGTGGCAAAAGGTCGCAAAGTTCAAGGGGGCCGAATACTTTCGCAAGGCACTGTAAACTAAAGGAAAAATAGTAACAATAAAATAGCAAAAATGAGGCTATATACAAGTTGTCCACTCAATCAAAGGATCAGAGAAGGAATCTAGTACTGAAAGCATACGTTACAGCTAGCTAGCAAGCACTGGGTGTACAATGAAAAAAAATGCCATGGCACTAGCATATTTTCTGCCATGGTAGTGACCCAAAAACATGATTAAAAAAAATTGTACTAGCTAACCGTGGTGCAAAAATGAACCATGGTGGTCCATTAAAAACAACATGATTTGGTACTAGCATCATGTACTACTAGACCATGTCTGTGTCCCACCGTTAACTATGAGTTAATAGGGTACACTACACTACTAGACCATGTCTGTGTCTCACCGTTAACTATGAGTTAATAGGGTACACTACACTACTAGACCATGTCTGTGTCTCACCGTTAACTATGAGTTAATAGGGTACACTACACTACTAGACCATGTCTGTGTCTCACCGTTAACTATGAGTTAATAGGGTACACTACACTACTAGACCATGTCTGTGTCCCATCGTTAACTATGAGTTAATAGGGTACACTACACTACTAGACCATGTCTGTGTCCCACCGTTAACTATGAGTTAATAGGGTACACTACATTTACATTTACATTTAAGTCATTTAGCAGACGCTCTTATCCAGAGCGACTTACAAATTGGTGCGTTCACCTTATGACATCCAGTGGAACAGCCACTTTACAATAGTGCATCTAAATCTTTTAAGGGGGGTGAGAAGGATTACTTTATCCTATCCTAGGTATTCCTTAAAGAGGTGGGGTTTCAGGTGTCTCCGGAAGGTGGTGATTGACTCCGCTGTCCTGGCGTCGTGAGGGAGTTTGTTCCACCATTGGGGGGCCAGAGCAGCGAACAGTTTTGACTGGGCTGAGCGGGAACTGTACTTCCTCAGTGGTAGGGAGGCGAGCAGGCCAGAGGTGGATGAACGCAGTGCCCTTGTTTGGGTGTAGGGCCTGATCAGAGCCTGGAGGTACTGAGGTGCCGTTCCCCTCACAGCTCCGTGAGGCAAGCACCATGGTCTTGTAGCGGATGCGAGCTTCAACTGAAAGCCAGTGGAGGGAGCGGAGGAGCGGGGTGACGTGAGAGAACTTGGGAAGGTTGAACACCAGACGGGCTGCGGCGTTCTGGATGAGTTGTAGGGGTTTAATGGCACAGGCAGGGAGCCCAGCCAACAGCGAGTTGCAGTAATCCAGACGGGAGATGACAAGTGCCTGGATTAGGACCTGCGCCGCTTCCTGTGTGAGGCAGGGTCGTACTCTGTGGATGTTGTAGAGCATG
Source organism: Oncorhynchus nerka (assembly GCF_034236695.1). Classification (NCBI taxonomy): domain Eukaryota; kingdom Metazoa; phylum Chordata; class Actinopteri; order Salmoniformes; family Salmonidae; genus Oncorhynchus; species Oncorhynchus nerka. Next base: position 1,647,832 of record NC_088401.1, on the reverse strand, counting down.
AACCTACAGGAACGGGCCACCGCCTTGATGTTAGTTGAGAACGACAGGGTGTTGTCCAGGATCACGCCAAGGTTCTTAGCGCTCTGGGAGGAGGACACAATGGAGTTGTCAACCGTGATTACATTACATTTAAGTCATTTAGCAGACGCTCTTATCCAGAGCGACTTACAAATTGGTGCATTCACCTTATGACCTCCAGTGGAACAGTAGTGCATCTAAATCTTTTCAGGGGGAGGGGGGGTGTTAACGGTGAGACTGTGTCCCACCGTTTGTCAGGTAAAGTGACCAAAAACATAGTAATTTATGGTATTTATCCATGCAACATGGACTACTAGCTCTGCAATGGCGTAGGCCTCGTACCCTCTCAAACACCTTTAACTCTTAGAGAAAAACCACAACAGACATGGTCTAGTAGTGTAGTGTACCCTATTAACTCATAGTTAACGGTGAGACACAGACATGGTCTAGTAGTGTAGTGTACCCTATTAACTCATAGTTAACGGTGAGACACAGACATGGTCTAGTAGTGTAGTGTACCCTATTAACTCATAGTTAACGGTGGGACACAGACATGGTCTAGTAGTTGTACCTATTAACTCATAGTTAACGGTGGGACACAGACATGGTCTAGTAGTGTAGTGTACCCTATTAACTCATAGTTAACGGTGGGACACAGACATGGTCTAGTAGTGTAGTGTACCCTATTAACTCATAGTTAACGGTGAGACACAGACATGGTCTAGTAGTGTAGTGTACCCTATTAACTCATAGTTAACGGTGAGACACAGACATGGTCTAGTAGTGTAGTGTACCCTATTAACTCATAGTTAACGGTGGGACACAGACATGGTCTAGTAGTGTAGTGTACCCTATTAACTCATAGTTAACGGTGAGACACAGACATGGTCTAGTAGTGTAGTGTACCCTATTAACTCATAGTTAACGGTGAGACACAGACATGGTCTAGTAGTGTAGTGTACCCTATTAACTCATAGTTAAACACAGACATGGTCTAGTAGTGTACTGTACCCTATTAACTCATAGTTAACGGTGAGACACAGACATGGTCTAGTAGTGTACCCACCCTATTAACTCATAGTTAACGGTGAACACAGACATGGTCTAGTAGTGTAGTACCCTATTAACTCATAGTTAACGATGGGACACAGACATGGTCTAGTAGTGTACCCTATTAACTCATAGTTAACGGTGAGACACAGACATGGTCTAGTAGTGTAGTGTACCCTATTAACTCATAGTTAACGGTGAGACACAGACATGGTCTAGTAGTGTAGTGTACCCTATTAACTCATAGTTAACGATGGGACACAGACATGGTCTAGTAGTGTAGTGTACCCTATTAACTCATAGTTAACGGTGAGACACAGACATGGTCTAGTAGTGTAGTGTACCCTATTAACTCATAGTTAACGGTGAGACACAGACATGGTCTAGTAGTGTAGTGTACCCTATTAACTCATAGTTAACGGTGGGACACAGACATGGTCTAGTAGTGTAGTGTACCCTATTAACTCATAGTTAACGATGGGACACAGACATGGTCTAGTAGTGTAGTGTACCCTATTAACTCATAGTTAACGGTGGGACACAGACATGGTCTAGAAGTGTAGTGTACCCTATTAACTCATAGTTAACGGTGAGACACAGACATGGTCTAGTAGTGTACCCTATTAACTCATAGTTAACGGTGAGACACAGACATGGTCTAGTAGTGTAGTGTACCCTATTAACTCATAGTTAACGGTGAGACACAGACATGGTCTAGTAGTGTAGTGTACCCTATTAACTCATAGTTAACGGTGGGACACAGACATGGTCTAGTAGTGTAGTGTATCCTATTAACTCATAGTTAACGGTGAGACACAGACATGGTCTAGTAGTGTACCCTATTAACTCATAGTTAACGGTGGGACACAGACATGGTCTAGTAGTGTACCCTATTAACTCATAGTTAACGGTGAGACACAGACATGGTCTAGTAGTGTAGTGTACCCTATTAACTCATAGTTAACGGTGAGACACAGACATGGTCTAGTAGTGTAGTTTATTAACTCATAGTTAACGGTGAGACACAGACATGGTCTAGTAGTGTAGTGTACCCTATTAACTCATAGTTAACGGTGAGACACAGACATGGTCTAGTAGTGTAGTGTACCCTATTAACTCATAGTTAACGGTGGGACACAGACATGGTCTAGTAGTGTAGTGTACCCTATTAACTCATAGTTAACGGTGGGACACAGACATGGTCTAGTAGTGTAGTGTACCCTATTAACTCATAGTTAACGGTGAGACACAGACATGGTCTAGTAGTGTAGTGTACCCTATTAACTCATAGTTAACGGTGGGACACAGACATGGTCTAGTAGTGTACCCTATTAACTCATAGTTAACGGTGGGACACAGACATGGTCTAGTAGTGTAGTGTACCCTATTAACTCATAGTTAACGGTGAGACACAGACATGGTCTAGTAGTGTAGTGTACCCTATTAACTCATAGTTAACGGTGAGACACAGACATGGTCTAGTAGTGTACCCTATTAACTCATAGTTAACGGTGAGACACAGACATGGTCTAGTAGTGTAGTGTACCCTATTAACTCATAGTTAACGATGGGACACAGACATGGTCTAGTAGTGTAGTGTACCCTATTAACTCATAGTTAACGGTGAGACACAGACATGGTCTAGTAGTGTAGTGTACCCTATTAACTCATAGTTAACGGTGAGACACAGACATGGTCTAGTAGTGTAGTGTACCCTATTAACTCATAGTTAACGGTGAGACACAGACATGGTCTAGTAGTGTAGTGTACCCTATTAACTCATAGTTAACGGTGAGACACAGACATGGTCTAGTAGTGTAGTGTACCCTATTAACTCATAGTTAACGGTGAGACACAGACATGGTCTAGTAGTGTAGTGTACCCTATTAACTCATAGTTAACGGTGAGACACAGACATGGTCTAGTAGTGTAGTGTACCCTATTAACTCATAGTTAACGGTGAGACACAGACATGGTCTAGTAGTGTAGTGTACCCTATTAACTCATAGTTAACGGTGAGACACAGACATGGTCTAGTAGTGTACCCTATTAACTCATAGTTAACGGTGAGACACAGACATGGTCTAGTAGTGTAGTGTACTATTAACTCATAGTTAACGGTGAGACACAGACATGGTCTAGTAGTGTAGTGTACCCTATTAACTCATAGTTAACGGTGGGACACAGACATGGTCTAGTAGTGTAGTGTACCCTATTAACTCATAGTTAACGGTGAGACACAGACATGGTCTAGTAGTGTAGTGTACCCTATTAACTCATAGTTAACGGTGAGACACAGACATGGTCTAGTAGTGTACCCTATTAACTCATAGTTAACGGTGAGACACAGACATGGTCTAGTAGTGTAGTGTACCCTATTAACTCATAGTTAACGATGGGACACAGACATGGTCTAGTAGTGTAGTGTACCCTATTAACTCATAGTTAACGGTGAGACACAGACATGGTCTAGTAGTGTAGTGTACCCTATTAACTCATAGTTAACGGTGAGACACAGACATGGTCTAGTAGTGTAGTGTACCCTATTAACTCATAGTTAACGGTGAGACACAGACATGGTCTAGTAGTGTAGTGTACCCTATTAACTCATAGTTAACGGTGAGACACAGACATGGTCTAGTAGTGTAGTGTACCCTATTAACTCATAGTTAACGGTGAGACACAGACATGGTCTAGTAGTGTAGTGTACCCTATTAACTCATAGTTAACGGTGAGACACAGACATGGTCTAGTAGTGTAGTGTACCCTATTAACTCATAGTTAACGGTGAGACACAGACATGGTCTAGTAGTGTACCCTATTAAACCTTGGGACCTGGATAGGGTATGGTGAGAAGAATGAAGGGAGTCTGAAATCTTGAAGATTTAAAAAACGTTTATCAGGTGCTTCTCTCTTCAATGCAGTTTTCAGTTGTCTCTCTCTAAATCAACTGACTTGGCTACTCATTTACAATTGTAAATAACCAACGTACCAAAACACAATGAGTAAAAAGGTATTCATTATCATCTTATCACATAGATACATTTTCATCATGTAAATTCTCAACATCCCTAAAACAGTTAGTTATAATGTTTACACCGTGTGGACGTTCCTTGGTCCTGTCGCCATGACTACAACAGGCTAGCTTGACTGGAGCTAACTCTAGCTGATGTTAGCTTCTATGCTAACAGACTTTTACATTAAAACGTCAAAAAAAAAAAATATATATATATATATATATATATATATATCATTACACTCCACTTAACTTGGTGTCTCCTATCCTCTGCTTTATAACTCGCTCGCCGTGATGATGACGTTTAAAATTCAGTTGGCTCTCGTTCGACTGACTCACTGACTAGGCAGGTTAGTGTGAGAGTGAGAGTGAGTGAACCACTAGAGCGAAACAAAGGCAACACCCCTCGACTATAAATACTGTAAATGATTACAATTACAACATGCCAGAGATTAGGCTGGCATATATCTGACATTCTCCCACATATAATTAAGCAATAAGACACGAGGGGGTGTGGTGTATGGCCTATATACCGCGGCTTCTAATGCACGACACAACACGGAGTGCCTGGATACAGCCCTTACCGTGGTAATATTGGCCATCTACCACAAACCCCAGAGGTGCCTTATTGCCGTTATAAACTGGTTACCAATGTAATTAGAGCAGTAAAAATAAAAGTTTAATCATACCCGTGGTCTACGGTCTGATATACCAATCAGCATTCAGGGCTGGAACCACACGGTTTATAATGTGTGGTGGTTCATTTCTTTACTATCAAATGAGGAGAGATGGGGACCAATGGGGAGAGATGGGGACCAATGGGGAGAGATGGGGACCAATGGGGAAAGATGGGGACCAATGGGGAGAGATGGGGACCAATGGGGAGAGATGGGGACCAATGGGGAGAGATGGGGACCAATGGGGAGAGATGGGGACCAATGGGGAGAGATGGGGACCAATGGGGAGAGATGGGGACCAATGGGGACCACCAGTATAACTGCTGAAATGCTTTCTGACTCTACACTGTACTGCATGATTGTAGCGTGTTTATTATCGCGTTAGTTCTCAAAGCTATGTTGACTATGACGGTAGCTAACTAATATGGTGACAACGATGTAGGCTGTGTGTGTAGCAGTTAGTGGTTATGGTATGAAGGTTTGGCCTGAAAAGGTGTTTTTCGCCTGGCAGCTCTTGTGTTGTGCAATGATGTTCACAAGTATAGGGAAAAGATGAGAGATAGATGCGTAGATGCCAGAAGGAATTATACAATGAGCAAAGGGATCATGTATGTGGCTGCTAAGAAACGGAGCTGTGTTTGCGTGTGATCAGGGGTGTATTCATTCCGCGGATTCTGTTGAAAAACATTTCTCAAATGGAAACAAACGGAACCTAACGGGGATAAACATACCTGCATTTGTCCAATAGAAACTCTCGTTTGCGACTTGGATGAATGATAACACCCTAGATCAACTAGATGCAAGGCGGTATTGAATGTGTCACCTTGATTACTAACATTTTTCTCTCGACCTGTGCACATAGGCTAGGTTGTAGCAACCTCTTGATGGTTATACAGAAAATGTGAGTATCATGTAGTAGCCTAAACCTATCGATGTTACATTGAGCTGGGTGAATAGAATATGAATGACAGTCATCCAATATACTGTAATAGAAATAAGGCCATGCTCATTAAAAAAAATTCTCGTCCTCCCTGATCTTAAATGGCACGGGCCGCCACTGGTCTACAGGTGAGTGGAGGTTAGCCAATCTAAAGGTGCGTGTGTATTGATTAATCACTTTACTGGGTTAATTTGGCTAGCAGAGGACAGTGTCCATGGTATTATTCCAGTTACCATGGTATTATTCCAGTTATCATGGTATTATTCCAGTAACCATGGTATTATTCTAGTAATCATGGTATTATTCCAGTTACCATGGTATTATTCTAGTAATCATGGTATTATTCCAGTTACCATGGTATTATTCCAGTAACCATGGTATTATTCCAGTAACCATGATACTGTTCTACTGCTAATATACCGTATCATGTCTGGTGGTTAGCAGTGACATCATACAAACTTTGTCGTGTCTGTCCCCCGAGGTTGGGAGAACGACGCGCTCAGAGAGGAGAAAGACCATCAGTGGTATCAACCTGGAAAAGATATCTACAGCATCTCAGGATGGTGAGTAACTACAGAACTGTCCTAGTCATCATATCACGTGATTACATTTCATCAGCAATGTACAGCAATGTATATATCTCACTCATGTCATACAGACCCCCCACAACAGTCAACCTACTGTATCTACACTATATATACACAAAAGTATGTGGACACCCCTTCAAATGACTGGATTCGTCTTTATCAGCCACACCCGTTGCTGACAGGTGTATAACATCGAGCACACAGCCATGCAATCTCCATAGACAAACACTGGCAGGAGAATGGACTTACTGAAGAGCTCAGACTTTCAACGTGGCACCGTCATAGGATGCCACCTTTCCAACAAGTCAGTTCGTCAAATTTCTGCCCTGCTAGAGCTGCCCCAGTCAACTGTATGTGCTGCTATTGTGAAGTGGAAAAGTCTTTGAGCAACAACGGCTCAGCCGCGAAGTGGTAGGCCACACAAGCACACAGAGTGGGACCGCCGAGTACTGAAGCACATCGAGCATAAAAATCATGTCCTCGGTTGCAACACTCACTACAGAGTTCCAAACTGCTTCTGGATGCAACTTCAACACAAGAACTCTTCGTCGGGAGCTTCATGAAATGAGTTTCCATGGCCGAGCAGGCTCACACAAGCCTAAGATCACCATACACAATGCCAAGTGTCAGCTGGAGTGGTGTAAAGCTCACCGCCATTGGACTCTGGAGCAGTGGAAACACGTTCTCTGGAGTGATGAATCACGCTTCACCATGTGGCAGTCCAACGGACAAATCTGGGTTTGGTGGATGCCAGGAGAACGCTACCTGCCCAAATGCATAGTGCCAACTGTAAAGTTTGGTGGAGGAGGAATAATGGTCTGGAGCTGTTTTTCATGGTTTGGACCCCTTAGTTCCAGTGAAGGAAAATCAATGCTACAGCATACAATGACATTCTAGACGATTCTGTGTGTTGTGGTAACATTCTGGAGAAGGCCCTGTCCTGTTTCAGCATGACAATGCCCCCGTGCACAAAGCGATGTCCATACAGAAATGTTTTGTTGAGATCGGTGTGGAGGAACTTGACTGGCTTGCACAGAGCCCTGACCTCAACCCCATCGAACACCTTTGTGCCTAGAAACCTATGTGATAATGGCTGAACCAAAGGGTAAACACTGCCTAGAAACCTATGTGATACTGTCTGAACCAAAGGATAAACACTGCCTAGAAACCTATGTGATACTGTCTGAACCAAAGGATAAAACACTGCCTAGAAACCTATGTGATACTGTCTGAACCAAAGGGTAAACACTGTCTAGAAACCTATGTGATACTGGCTGAACCAAAGGATAAACACGGCCTAGAAACCTGATACTGTCTGAACCAAAGGATAAAACACTGCCTAGAAACCTATGTGATACTGTCTGAACCAAAGGATAAACACGGCCTAGAAACCTATGTGATACTGGCTGAACCAAAGGATAAACACTGCCTAGAAACCTATGTGATACTGTCTGAACCAAAGGGTATAAAACACTGATACTGGCTAGAAAACCTAGAAACCTGATACTGTCTGAACCAAAGGATAAAACACTGCCTAGAAACCTATGTGATACTGTCTGAACCAAAGGATAAACACTGCCTAGAAACCTATGTGATACTGTCTGAACCAAAGGATAAAACACTGCCTAGAAACCTATGTGATACTGTCTGAACCAAAGGATAAAACACTGCCTAGAAACCTATGATACTGTCTGAACCAAAGGATAAAACACTGCCTAGAAACCTATGTGATACTGTCTGAACCAAAGGATAAAACACGGCCTAGAAACCTATGTGATACTGGCTGAACCAAAGGGTAAAACACGGTCTAGAAACCTATGGATACTGTCTGAACCAGGATAAAACACTCCCCTCTCTCCCTCCCTCCCTCCCCTCCCTGAACCAAAGGATAAAACACTCCCTAGAAACCTCTCTGTGATACTGTCTGAACCAAAGGATAAAACACGGCCTCCTATGTGATACTGGCCCAAAGGGTCACGGTCCCCTCCCTCCCCTCCTCCCTCCCTCCCTCCCTCCCTCCCTCCCTCTCTCCCTCCCTCTCTCCCTCTCCCTCTCTCCCTCCCTCCCTCCCTCCCTCCCTCCCTCCCTCCCTCCCTCCCTCCCTCCCTCCCTCCCTCCCTCCCTCTCTCCCTCCCTCTCCCCTCCCTCCCTCCCTCTCTCCCTCTCTCCTCTCCCTCCCTCCCTCCCTCTCTCTCTCTCTCTTCTCCTATTGGTCTTTATTCCATGTTAATGACGCGGGCTGTAACTCTTCAAGACACTCTAGCATCAAATCTCATGTTATTGGTCCCATACACATGGTTAGCAGATGTTAATGGTCACATACACATGGTTAGTAGATGTTAATGGTCACATACACATGGTCAGCAGATGTTATTGGTCACATGGTTAGCAGATGTTATTGGTCACATACACATGGTCAGCAGATGTTATTGGTCACATACACATGGTCAGCAGATGTTATTGGTCACATGGTTAGCAGATGTTATTGGTCACATACACATGGTCAGCAGATGTTATTGGTCACATACACATGGTTAGCAGATGTTATTGGTCACATACACATGGTCAGCAGATGTTATTGGTCACATGGATAGCAGATGTTATTGGTCACATACACATGGTTAGTAGATGTTATTGGTCACATACACATGGTTACCAGATGTTATTTGTCACATACACATGGTCAGCAGATGTTAATGGTCACATACCAATTTGTAAGTCGCTCTGGATAAGAGCGTCTGCTAAATGACTTAAATGTAAATGTACACATGGTTAGCAGATGTTATTGGTCACATACACATGGTTAGCAGATGTTAATGGTCACATGGTTAGCAGATGTTATTGGTCACATACACATGGTTAGCAGATGTTAATGGTCACATGGTTAGCAGATGTTATTGGTCACATACACATGGTCAGCAGATGTTAATGGTCACATACACATGGTTAGTAGATGTTATTGGTCACATACACATGGTTAGCAGATGTTATTGGTCACATACACATGGTTAGCAGATGTTATTGGTCACATACACATGGTTAGCAGATGTTATTGGTCACATACACATGGTTAGCAGATGTTATTGGTCACATACACATGGTCAGCAGATGTTATTGGTCACATACACATGGTCAGCAGATGTTAATGGTCACATACACATGGTTAGTAGATGTTATTGGTCACATACACATGGTTAGCAGATGTTATTGGTCACATACACATGGTTAGCAGATGTTAATAGTCACATGGTTAGCAGATGTTATTGGTCACATACACATGGTTAGCAGATGTTATTGGTCACATACACATGGTTAGCAGATGTTATTGGTCACATACACATGGTTAGCAGATGTTATTGGTCACATACACATGGTTAGCAGATGTTATTGGTTAAATACACATGGTTAGCAGATGTTATTGGTCACATACACATGGTTAGCAGATGTTATTGGTCACATACACATGGTTAGCAGATGTTATTGGTCACATACACATGGTTAGCAGATGTTATTGGTCACATACACATGGTTAGCAGATGTTATTGGTCACATACACATGGTTAGCAGATGTTATTGGTCACATACACATGGTTAGCAGATGTTATTGGTCACATACACATGGTTAGCAGATGTCATTGGTCACATACACATGGTTAGCAGATGTTATTGGTCACATACACATGGTTAGCAGATGTTATTGGTCACATACACATGGTTAGCAGATGTTATTGGTCACATACACATGGTTAGCAGATGTTATTGGTCACATACACATGGTTAGCAGATGTTATTGGTCACATACACATGGTTAGCAGATGTTATTGGTCACATACACATGGTTAGCAGATGTTATTGGTCACATACACATGGTTAGCAGATGTTATTGGTCACATACACATGGTTAGCAGATGTTATTGGTCACATACACATGGTTAGCAGATGTTATTGGTCACATACACATGGTTAGCAGATGTTATTGGTCACATACACATGGTTAGCAGATGTTATTGGTCACATACACATGGTTAGCAGATGTTATTGGTCACATATACATGGTTAGCAGATGTTATTGGTCACATACACATGGTTAGCAGATGTTATTGGTCACATACACATGGTTAGCAGATGTTATTGGTCACATACACATGGTTAGCAGATGTTATTGGTCACATACACATGGTTAGCAGATGTTATTGGTCACATACACATGGTTAGCAGATGTTATTGGTCACATACACATGGTTAGCAGATGTCATTGGTCACATACACATGGTTAGCAGATGTTATTGGTCACATACACATGGTTAGCAGATGTTATTGGTCACATACACATGGTTAGCAGATGTTATTGGTCACATACACATGGTTAGCAGATGTTATTGGTCACATACACATGGTTAGCAGATGTTATTGGTCACATACACATGGTTAGCAGATGTTATTGGTCACATACACATGGTTAGTAGATGTTATTGGTTACATACACATGGTTAGCAGATGTTATTGGTCACATACACATGGTTAGCAGATATTATTGGTCACATACACATGGTTAGTAGATGTTATTGGTCACATACACATGGTTAGCAGATGTTATTGGTCACATACACATGGTTAGCAGATGTTATTGGTCACATGGTTAGCAGATGTTATTGGTTACATACACATGGTTAGCAGATGTTATTGGTCACATACACATGGTTAGCAGATGTCAATGAGACTGTTGAGAAATGCTTGTGCTTCTAGTTCCGACCATGCAGTAATATCTAACAAGTATTCTAACAATTTCAGAACAACTACCTAATACACACAAATACCTACAAGTGTAAAGGAATGAATAGAATATGTACATATAAATATATGGATGAGCGATGGCTGTGCGGCATTAGGCAAGATGCAGTAGATGGTATAGAGTAGAGTATATACAGTGGGGCAAAAAAGTATTTAGTCAGCCACCAATTGTGCAAGTTCTCCCACTTAAAAAGATGAGAGAGGCCTGTAATTTTCATCACAGGTACACTTCAACTATGACAGACAAAATGAGAAAAAAAAATCAGAAAATCACATTGTAGGATTTTTAATGAATTTATTTGCAAATTATGGTGGAAAATAACTACTTGGTTGATTTTTTTTGATTTTCCCATGATGTCAAGCAAAGAGACACTGCGTTTGAAGGTAGTCCTTGAAATACATCCACAGGTACACCTCCAATTGACTCAAATGATGTCAATTAGCCTATCAGAATCTTCTAAAGCCATGACATCATTTTCTGGAATTTTACAAGCTGTTTAAAGACACAGTCAACTTAGTGCATGTAAACTTCTGACCCTCTGGAATTGTGATACAGTGAATTAGAAGTGAAATAAGCTGTCTGTAAACAATTGTTTGTATCATGCACAAAGTAGTTGTCCTAACCGACTTACCAAAACTATAGTTTGTTAAAACAAGAAATTTGTGGAGTGGTTGAAAAACTAGTTTTATGGACTCCAACCTAAGTGTATGTAAACTTCCAACTTCAACTGTAGGTATTCCTCTTGTTCAGCTGTGTCAGTGGCACTATATTGTCGTCAAAGCGAGCAAAGAAGTTGTTTAATTTGTCTGGGAGCAAGACGTCGATGTCCGCGACTTGGCTGGATTTCTTTTTGTAATCTGTGATTAACTGTAGTCCCTGCCAAGTACGTCTCATGTTTGAGACGTTGAATTGCGACTCTACTTTGTCTCTATACTGATGCTTTGTTTGTTTGATTGCCTTGTGGAGGGAATAGCTGCACTGTTTGTATTCTGTCATGTTTCCGTTCGCCTGGCCATAATTAAAAGCGGTGGTTCGTGCTTTCAGTTTTGCGCGAATGCTGCCATTAATCCACAGTGTCTGATTTCAAATATGCTTTACAGCAAAAGCACCATAAACGACTATGTTAGGTCACCACCAAGCCACAGAAAAACACAGCCATTTTCAAGCCAAAGATAGCGATCACAAAAAGCACAAATATAGATCAAATGAATCACTAACCTTTGATGATCTTCATCAGATGACACTCATAGGACTTCATGTTACACAATACATGTATGTTTTGTTTGATAAACGCTCGTTCTGGTCAGCGTCGGACAAAACCTTCAAAAGGTTATATTACAGGTCGAAGAAACATTTCAGACTAAGTACAGAATCAATCATTAGGATGTTTTTAACATATATCTTTAATAAAGTTCCAACCGGAGTATTCTTTTGTGTCTTGAGGAGCAACGGAACGCAAGTGGAAATCATGAGGAATGCGCGTGACCAGAAAATGGCTGACTGCCAGACACCTGATTCATTCTGCTGTTATTCAGTCCCACAACACAGTAGAAGCCTCATTCAAATATTTATAGATGGTTGACATCTAGTGGAAGCCCTAGGAAGTGAAACTTCATTAATATCTCAAGTGGAGTTCAATGAGAACTGTGTTGAATACATACCAGCCTCAGATTTCTCACTTCCTTTTTTGATTTCTCCTCAGGTTTTTGCCTGCCATATGAGTTCTGTTATACTCACAGACATCATTCAAACAGTTTTAGAAACTTCAGATTGTTTTCTATCCAATCCTAATAATAATATGCATATATTAGCAACTGAGACTGAGGAGCAGGCCGTTTACTTTGGGCACCTTAGTCATCCAAGCTACTCAATACTGCCCCCAGGCATAAGAAGTTAAAATCCCCAGCTACAATACATGCAGCCTCAGAATGTGTGGTTTCCAGTGTACATAGAGTCCAGTGAAGTTCTTTCAGGGCCAACGAGGTATCTGCTGGAGGTGGGGATATACACGGCTGTGACTACAATCGAAGAGATATCTCTTGGAAGATAATGCGGTCGGCATTTGATCGTAAGGAATTATAGGTCAAGTGAACAAAAGAACTTGAGTTCCTGTATGTTGTTGTGATTACACCATGAGCCGTTAATCATAAGGCATGCAACCCCACCCTTCTTCTTACCGGAGAGATGTTTGTTTCTGTCGGCACGATGCATAAATAAACCAGGTGGCTGTACCGACTCTGACAACATATCCAGAGTGAGCCATGTTTCCGTGAAATAGAGAACATTATCATCTCTGATGTCTCTCTGGAAGGCAACTCGTGCCCTAATTTCGTGTACCTTGTTGTCTAGAGATTGAACATTGGCGAGTAATATGCTAGGAAGTGTATTACAGTAGTTGTCTATGTTGTCTTTGGGTTTTTATAAGCCAATAGATCTAGGGCTGAAGTGAGGTGAGGTTCTTCTATAGCCTCTACTGTGTGAATCATAAGGCCCTGATTCTTCTATAGACTATACTGTGTGAATCACAAGGCCCTGATTCTTCTATAGACTCTACTGTGTGAATCACAAGGCCCTGATTCTTCTATATACTCTATTGTGTGAATCACAAGGCCCTGATTCTTCTATAAATTATACTGTTTGAATCACAAGGCCCTGTTTCTTCTATATACTCTACTGTGTGAATCACAAGGCCCTGATTCTTCTATAGACTATACTGTGTGAATCACAAGGCCCTGATTCTTCTATAGACTCTACTGTGTGAATCACAAGGCCCTGATTCTTCTATAAATTATACTGTGTGAATCACAAGGCCCGGATTCTTCTATAGACTCTACTGTGTGAATCAGAAGGCCCTGATTCTTCTATAGACTCTACTGTGTGAATCAGAAGGCCCTGATTCTTCTATAGACTCTACTGTGTGAATCAGAAGGCCCTGATTCTTCTATAGGCTATACTGTGTGAATCACAAGGCCCGGATTCTTCTATAAATTATACTGTGTGAATCACAAGGCCCGGATTCTTCTATAGACTCTACTGTGTGAATCAGAAGGCCCTGATTCTTCTATAGACTCTACTGTGTGAATCACAAGGCCCGGATTCTTCTATAGGCTATACTGTGTGAATCACAAGGCCCTGATTCTTCTATAGACTCTACTGTGTGAATCAGAAGGCCCTGATTCTTCTATAGACTCTACTGTGTGAATCAGAAGGCCCTGATTCTTCTATAGACTCTACTGTGTGAATCAGAAGGCCCTGATTCTTCTATAGACTATACTGTGTGAATCAGAAGGCCCTGATTCTTCTATAGACTCTACTGTGTGAATCAGAAGGCCCTGATTCTTCTATAGACTGTGTGAATCAGAAGGCCCTGATTCTTCTATAGACTCTACTGTGTGAATCAGAAGGCCCTGATTCTTCTATAGGCTCTACTGTGTGAATCAGAAGGCCCTGATTCTTCTATAGACTCTACTGTGTGAATCAGAAGGCCCTGATTCTTCTATAGGCTCTGTGTGAATCAGAAGGCCCTGACTGTGTGAATCAGAAGGCCCTGATTCTTCTATAGACTCTACTGTGTGAATCAGAAGGCCCTGATTCTTCTATAGACTCTACTGTGTGAATCAGAAGGCCCTGATTCTTCTATAGGCTCTACTGTGTGAATCAGAAGGCCCTGATTCTTCTATAGACTCTACTGTGTGAATCAGAAGGCCCTGATTCTTCTATAGACTCTACTGTGTGAATCAGAAGGCCCTGATTCTTCTATAGGCTCTACTGTGTGAATCAGAAGGCCCTGATTCTTCTATAGACTCTACTGTGTGAATCACAAGGCCCTGATTCTTCTATAGGCTCTACTGTGTGAATCAGAAGGCCCTGATTCTTCTATAGGCTCTACTGTGTGAATCAGAAGGCCCTGATTCTTCTATAGGCTCTACTGTGTGAATCAGAAGGCCCTGATTCTTCTATAGGTTTCTACTGTGTGAATCAGAAGGCCCTGATTCTTCTATAGACTCTACTGTGTGAATCAGAAGGCCCTGATTCTTCTATAGACTCTACTGTGTGAATCAGAAGGCCCTGATTCTTCTATAGACTCTACTGTGTGAATCAGAAGGCCCTGATTCTTCTATAGGCTCTACTGTGTGAATCAGAAGGCCCTGATTCTTCTATAGACTCTACTGTGTGAATCAGAAGGCCCTGATTCTTCTATAGGCTCTACTGTGTGAATCAGAAGGCCCTGATTCTTCTATAGACTCTACTGTGTGAATCAGAAGGCCCTGATTCTTCTATAGACTCTACTGTGTGAATCAGAAGGCCCTGATTCTTCTATAGACTCTACTGTGTGAATCAGAAGGCCCTGATTCTTCTATAGACTCTACTGTGTGAATCAGAAGGCCCTGATTCTTCTATAGACTCTACTGTGTGAATCAGAAGGCCCTGATTCTTCTATAGACTCTACTGTGTGAATCAGAAGGCCCTGATTCTTCTATAGACTCTACTGTGTGAATCAGAAGGCCCTGATTCTTCTATAGACTCTACTGTGTGAATCAGAAGGCCCTGATTCTTCTATAGACTCTACTGTGTGAATCAGAAGGCCCTGATTCTTCTATAGACTCTACTGTGTGAATCAGAAGGCCCTGATTCTTCTATAGACTCTACTGTGTGAATCAGAAGGCCCTGATTCTTCTATAGACTCTACTGTGTGAATCAGAAGGCCCTGATTCTTCTATAGACTCTACTGTGTGAATCAGAAGGCCCTGATTCTTCTATAGACTCTTGTGTGAATCAGAAGGCCCTGATTCTTCTATAGACTCTACTGTGTGAATCAGAAGGCCCTGATTCTTCTATAGACTCTACTGTGTGAATCTGATTCTTCTATAGGCTGTGGAATCAGAAGGCCCTGATTCTTCTATAGACTCTACTGTGGAATCAGAAGGCCCTGATTCTTCTATAGGCTCTACTGTGTGAATCAGAAGGCCCTGATTCTTCTGTAGACTCTACTGTGTGAATCAGAAGGCCCTGATTCTTCTATAGACTCTGACTGTGTGAATCAGAAGGCCCTGATTCTTCTATAGACTCTACTGTGTGAATCAGAAGGCCCTGATTCTTCTATAGACTCTGACTGTGTGAATCAGAAGGCCCTGATTCTTCTATAGGCTCTACTGTGTGAATCAGAAGGCCCTGATTCTTCTATAGACTCTACTGTGTGAATCAGAAGGCCCTGATTCTTCTATAGACTCTGACTGTGTGAATCAGAAGGCCCTGATTCTTCTATAGACTCTGGGATCTGACTGTGAATCAGAAGGCCCTGATTCTTCTATAGACTCTGTGGCTCAGAAGGCCCTGATTCTTCTATAGACTCTACTGGTGAATCAGAAGGCCCTGATTCTTCTATAGACTGTGTGTGAATCAGAAGGCCCTGATTCTTCTATAGACTCTACTGTGTGAATCAGAAGGCCCTGATTCTTCTATAGGCTCTACTGTGAATCAGAAGGCCCTGATTCTTCTATAGACTCTGTGTGAATCAGAAGGCCCTGATTCTTCTATAGACTCTACTGTGTGAATCAGGGCCTGATTCTTCTATAGACTCTACTGTGGAATCAGAAGGCCCTGATTCTTCTATAGATCTGACTGTGTGAATCAGAAGGCCCTGATTCTTCTATAGACTCTACTGTGTGAATCAGAAGGCCCTGATTCTTCTATAGACTCTACTGTGTGAATCAGAAGGCCCTGATTCTTCTATAGGCTCTACTGTGTGAATCAGAAGGCCCTGATTCTTCTATAGACTCTACTGTGTGAATCAGAAGGCCCTGATTCTTCTATAGACTCTACTGTGTGAATCAGAAGGCCCTGATTCTTCTATAGACTCTACTGTGTGAATCAGAAGGCCCTGATTCTTCTATAGACTCTACTGTGGAATCAGAAGGCCCTGATTCTTCTATAGACTCTACTGTGGAATCAGAAGGCCCTGATTCTTCTATAGACTCTACTGGCTGAATCAGAAGGCCCTGACTCTCTGTCTGAATCAGAAGGCTGATTCTTCTATAGGCTCTACTGTGGAATCAGAAGGCCCTGATTCTTCTATAGACTCTACTGTGTGAATCAGAAGGCCCTGATTCTTCTATAGACTCTACTGTGTGAATCAGAAGGCCCTGATTCTTCTATAGACTCTACTGTGTGAATCTGATTCTTCTATAGACTCTGACTGTGTGAATCAGAAGGCCCTGATTCTTCTATAGGCTCTACTGTGTGAATCAGAAGGCCCTGATTCTTCTATAGACTCTACTGTGTGAATCTGAAGGCCCTGATTCTTCTATAGGCTCTACTGTGAATCAGAAGGCCCTGATTCTTCTGGCTCTACTGTGTGAATCAGAAGGCCCTGATTCTTCTATAGACTCTACTGTGTGAATCACAAGGCCCTGATTCTTCTATAGGCTCTACTGTGTGAATCAGAAGGCCCTGATTCTTCTATAGACTCTACTGTGTGAATCACAAGGCCCTGATTCTTCTATAGACTCTACTGTGTGAATCACAAGGCCCTGATTCTTCTATAGACTCTACTGTGTGAATCACAAGGCCCTGATTCTTCTATAGACTCTACTGTGTGAATCACAAGGCCCTGATTCTTCTATAGGCTCTACTGTGTGAATCACAAGGCCCTGATTCTTCTATAGGCTCTACTGTGTGAATCAGAAGGCCCTGATTCTTCTATAGACTCTACTGTGTGAATCAGAAGGCCCTGATTCTTCTATAGACTCTACTGTGTGAATCAGAAGGCCCTGATTCTTCTATAGGCTCTACTGTGTGAATCAGAAGGCCCTGATTCTTCTATAGACTCTACTGTGTGAATCAGAAGGCCCTGATTCTTCTATAGACTCTACAACATAGAAGAAGCAACCTCTTCTTTCGAAAAGTGTGTGCTGTGTCTTTAAGAAATGAATGACTTCATTCTTGAGGCAGAATGTGGCTGTTGAATCTGTCTGTGGCTGTGGCTATGGGATCTGACTCTGTGGCTATGGGATCTGACTCTGTGGCTATGGGATCTGACTCTGTGGCTATGGAATCTGACTCTGTGTCTATGGGATCTGACTCTGTGGCTATGGGATCTGACTCTGTGGCTATGGGATCTGACTCTGTGGCTATGGGATCTGACTCTGTGGCTATGGGATCTGACTCTGTGGCTATGGGATCTGACTCTGTGGCTATGGAATCTGACTCTGTGGCTGTGGAATCTGACTCTGTGGCTATGGGATCTGACTCTGTGGCTATGGGATCTGACTCTGTGGCTATGGGATCTGACTCTGTGGCTATGGAATCTGACTCTGTGGCTGTAGAATCTGACTCTGTGGCTGTGGCTATGGGATCTGACTCTGTGGCTATGGGATCTGACTCTGTGGCTATGGGATCTGACTCTGTGGCTGTTGAATCTGTCTGTGGCTATGGGATCTGACTCTGTGGCTATGGAATCTGACTCTGTGGCTATGGGATCTGACTCTGTGGCTATGGAATCTGACTCTGTGGCTGTGGAATCTGACTCTGTGGCTGTGGAATCTGACTCTGTGGCTGTGGAATCTGACTTTGTGGCTGTGGAATCTGACTCTGTGGCTGTGGAATCTGACTCTGTGGCTGTGGAATCTGACTCTGTGGCTGTGGAATCTGACTCTGTGGCTGTGGGATCTGACTCTGTGGCTGTAGAATCTGACTTTGTGGCTGTGGAATCTGACTCTGTGGCTGTGGAATCTGACTCTGTGGCTGTGGAATCTGACTCTGTGGCTGTGGAATCTGACTTTGTGGCTGTGGATCTGACTCTGTGGCTGTGGAATCTGACTTTGTGGCTGTGGAATCTGACTCTGTGGCTGTGGAATCTGACTTTGTGGCTGTAGTACCTAGTGGAAACCAGACGGGAGGCAAAGAATGATGAAGAAGTGAATGACCTTTTTGGTGACGAGTGAGACAGAGTGAATTAATAAAGTTTTTAGTGACAGTCAGCTTTGAAATCAGCATATTTTGTGCTATGGTTTGGTTATCACAAATAAAGTACTACAGTACTGAAGTCAGCTGTAAGCTAACACAGAAAGTTAGACTACAATTAAAGCTGGAAGCTACCGGTTTTGTCTTGCATTGGAAAGTGTTCTAGCCTGTAGGAACATTGTTTTGTGAACAGTAATTAACAGTTCTACATGCTATGTGGCATTATTCAAGTTTGTTAACTTGTGTACCACATGATTGGGGACTGGGGAGCTAAGGCAGGCCAGACAGCTGCAGCAGTGACTGAGTAGGTGGAGCAGGTTGTTGGCTCTATAAAGGGCCTGCAGCAGTGAATGAGTAGGTGGAGCAGGCTGTTGGCTCTATAAAGGGCCTGTACCAGTGAATGAGTAGGTGGAGCAGGCTGTTGGTTCTATAAAGGGCCTGTAGCAGTGAATGAGTAGGTGGAGCAGGCTGTTGGTTCTATAAAGGGGCTGCAGCAGTGAATGAGTAGGTGGAGCAGGCTGTTGGCTCTATAAAGGGCCTGTAGCAGTGACTGAGTAGGTGGAGCAGGCTGTTGGTTCTATAAAGGGGCTGTAGCAGTGAATGAGTAGGTGGAGCAGGCTGTTGGCTCTATAAAGGGCCTGCAGCAGTGAATGAGTAGGTGGAGCAGGCTGTTGGCTCTATAAAGGACCTGCAGCAGTGAATGAGTAGGTGGAGCAGGTTGTTGGCTCTATAAAGGGCCTGCAGCAGTGAATGAGTAGGTGGAGCAGGCTGTTGGCTCTATAAAGGACCTGCAGCAGTGAATGAGTAGGTGGAGCAGGTTGTTGGCTCTATAAAGGGCCTGCAGCAGTGAATGAGTAGGTGGAGCAGGCTGTTGGCTCTATAAAGGACCTGCAGCAGTGAATGAGTAGGTGGAGCAGGTTGTTGGCTCTATAAAGGGCCTGCAGCAGTGAATGAGTAGGTGGAGCAGGCTGTTGGCTCTATAAAGGACCTGCAGCAGTGAATGAGTAGGTGGAGCAGGCTGTTGGCTCTATAAAGGACCTGCAGCAGTGAATGAGTAGGTGGAGCAGGCTGTTGGCTCTATAAAGGGCCTGCAGCAGTGAATGAGTAGGTGGAGCAGGTTGTTGGCTCTATAAAGGGCCTGCAGCAGTGAATGAGTAGGTGGAGCAGGCTGTTGGCTCTATAAAGGACCTGCAGCAGTGAATGAGTAGGTGGAGCAGGCTGTTGGCTCTATAAAGGACCTGCAGCAGTGAATGAGTAGGTGGAGCAGGCTGTTGGCTCTATAAAGGGCCTGCAGCAGTGAATGAGTAGGTGGAGCAGGTTGTTGGCTCTATAAAGGGCCTGCAGCAGTGAATGAGTAGGTGGAGCAGGCTGTTGGCTCTATAAAGGACCTGCAGCAGTGAATGAGTAGGTGGAGCAGGTTGTTGGCTCTATAAAGGGCCTGCAGCAGTGAATGAGTAGGTGGAGCAGGCTGTTGGCTCTATAAAGGACCTGCAGCAGTGAATGAGTAGGTGGAGCAGGCTGTTGGCTCTATAAAGGGCCTGCAGCAGTGAATGAGTAGGTGGAGCAGGCTGTTGGCTCTATAAAGGGCCTGTAGCAGTGAATGAGTAGGTAGAGCAGGCTGTTGGCTCTATAAAGGACCTGCAGCAGTGAATGAGTAGGTGGAGCAGGCTGTTGGCTCTATAAAGGGCCTGCAGCAGTGAATGAGTAGGTGGAGCAGGCTGTTGGCTCTATAAAGGACCTGCAGCAGTGAATGAGTAGGTGGAGCAGGTTGTTGGCTCTATAAAGGGCCTGCAGCAGTGAATGAGTAGGTGGAGCAGGCTGTTGGCTCTATAAAGGACCTGCAGCAGTGAATGAGTAGGTGGAGCAGGCTGTTGGCTCTATAAAGGACCTGCAGCAGTGAATGAGTAGGTGGAGCAGGCTGTTGGCTCTATAAAGGACCTGCAGCAGTGAATGAGTAGGTGGAGCAGGCTGTTGGCTCTATAAAGGACCTGCAGCAGTGAATGAGTAGGTGGAGCAGGCTGTTGGCTCTATAAAGGACCTGCAGCAGTGAATGAGTAGGTGGAGCAGGCTGTTGGCTCTATAAAGGACCTGCAGCAGTGAATGAGTAGGTGGAGCAGGTTGTTGGCTCTATAAAGGGCCTGCGCTGTGTCAGGGGATTATTACATAATTACCTGATTTGTTTGATATTAATAGTAAACTGTTATATATTTAACTAAGAGTAAGACTGGCCTGCTAAGGCTGAGTTTTATGGTGTACACTTTAGCACCCTGCAGTTAGTCTGGGCGTCTGGTTAAGGAATGAGTTTTGCTAAGGATAGCTTGAGCTGACAATGGACTTGGTGATAAATATCTAAAAGCTGGCATTCTATAGACAAGATGTGATGTGTGTGACCCGAGACAGAGAGAGCCTGGAAGAGTTCAGTCAACAATGCCTCATTGTCTCATCTTCCTGGCATCTGGGAAACTAAGCCGGGTTGGTGGTAAATCAACATCCCGTGCAGATAAGCAGGAGATGGACCAAGGTGGCTTATGGGAAGGGTATAAATGACCGACTGAGCATTTAGGGCCAATATAAGATCTCTGTTTTTTCATTATCAGCTAAGCTCTCAGCAACACAACTTAGAGTGTGCGGTCGACGGTTTTATCATTGCAATAATTCATCGATGTTGAATAAAGACGATTGTTTGAATAACTGATACAGACTTGATCCTCTCAACCACATGAGACACGTTTGGCAGAAGTAAAGACACCACAGTATGAAGATAGGCAGAAACTGCTTGTCCAATAGAAATCCCCGATCACACTTGTAGGTGATGTCATTGCCGCGTTGGCTAGCTAACCTCGTGCGTAGAAACAGGTCATCGTGTCTAACGGTCGTGAAGGCCATCAAATCAAAGGCAGTCCGTCGATATAAAGCTAATGTAATAACACGTTCAACTACTGAAGACATCCAATCATGGCCTTTAGATTTGGAGAAAATAAACAGCCAAAGGAAGAATTCTTCACTTCTCTCATTGACTTCACAAACCACAAACCGCTGCCTGATCTGCTTGGTCTGCTTCACAAGCGTTCCCGGAAGTCTCACCATGTTGCTCCTCTGGGTTTAGAAACGCTGTGAGTGGACGGAGACGTAATAGCTTAGGGTTACACACAGTACATTAAGATACGCTATCATCACAATGAAGTGGGGTAAAACTGTGAAATGGTATAAATTTGCTGTGCATCACAGCTAAGAATGTCTTGTAAGATATCAATGGGAAAGTGTGTGCAAAAAGAAAACTGTTTGTCCCTCTGATATTTCCGTAGATGACAAGAGGAAGTCGATCTCAGACCTCAGTGACGCCGGTTCCTCCTCCTTCAGCCCAGAGAGGGAGAAACCGTCCGCTTCTGTCTCTGTCAGAGCCATATCTGCTCTCTATCTGTCCAAGGTAGCAGCTGCAGAGTCAACGGTCAGTACTCCTTCCCTCGCTCCTCTGAGATGTGTCTCATTGGCCCTGGGGTTAGAGGTGTTACAGTATTTTATCTATGAGCTATAGAACTATGTCCATCTTATCTCAAGGATCTATACGTCAGGACTCTCCAACCATGTTCCTGGAGATCTATCGTCCTGTAGGTTTTAACTCCAACCATGTTCCTGGAGATCTACCTTCCTGTAAGTTTTAACTCCAACCATGTTCCTGGAGATCTATCGTCCTGTAGGTTTTAACTCCAACCATGTTCCTGGAGATCTATCGTCCTGTAGGTTTTAACTCCAACCATGTTCCTGGAGATCTATCATCCTGTAGGTTTTAACTCCAACCATGTTCCTGGAGATCTATCGTCCTGTAGGTGAGGTGGAGTGGGATCTCCAGGAACATAGTTGGAGTTAAAACCTACAGGAGGGTAACTGTCCAGGAACAGGGTTGGAGTTAAAACCTACAGGAGTATAACTGTCCAGGAACAGGGTTGGAGTTAAAACCTACAGGAGTATAACTGTCCAGGAACATGGTTGGAGTTAAAACCTACAGGAGGGTGAATCTCCAGGAACATAGTTGGAGTTAAAACCTACAGGAGGATAGATATCCAGGAACATAGTTGGAGTTAAAACCTACAGGAGGGTGAATCTCCAGGAACATGGTTGGAGTTAAAACCTACAGGAGGATAGATCTCCAGGAACATGGTTGGAGTTTAAACCTACAGGAGGGTGAATCTCCAGGAACATGTTTGGAGTTAAAACCTACAGGAGGATAGATCTCCAGGAACATGGTTGGAGTTAAAACCTACAGGAGGATAGATCTCCAGGAACATGGTTGGAGTTAAAACCTACAGGAGGGTGAATCTCCAGGAACATGGTTGGAGTTAAAACCTACAGGAGGATAGATCTCCAGGAACATAGTTGGAGTTAAAACCTACAGGAGGGTGAATCTCCAGGAACATGGTTGGAGTTAAAACCTACAGGAGGATAGATCTCCAGGAACATAGTTGGAGTTAAAACCTACAGGAGGGTGAATCTCCAGGAACATGGTTGGAGTTAAAACCTACAGGAGGGTGAATCTCCAGGAACATGGTTGGAGTTAAAACCTACAGGAGGATAGATCTCCAGGAACATAGTTGGAGTTAAAACCTACAGGAGGGTGAATCTCCAGGAACATGGTTGGAGTTAAAACCTACAGGAGGATAGATCTCCAGGAACAGGGTTGGAGTTAAAACCTACAGGAGTATAACTCTCCAGGAACAGGGTTGGAGTTAAAACCTACAGGAGGGTGAATCTCCAGGAACATGGTTGGAGAGTCCTGCTATAGCTCCATGTCTGTCTTCTGTAGGATCTATATACAGTATATACATCTGTCTTCTGTAGGATCTATATACAGTATATACATCTGTCTTCTGTAGGATCTATATACAGTATATACATCTGTCTTAGACAGTGATGTACTTTGGTGTCAGAAGACATCAAGGCCTCTGGTGTCCACAACACACAGAAGACATCAAGGCATCTGGTCTCCACAACACACAGAAGACATCAAGGCCTCTGGTCTCCACAACACACAGAAAACATCAATGCCTCTGGTCTCCACAACACACAGAAGACATGAAGGCCTCTGGTGTCCACAACACACAGAAGACATGAAGGCCTCTGGTCTCCACAACACACAGAAGACATGAAGGCCTCTGGTGTCCACAACACACAGAAAACATGAAGGCCTCTGGTGTCCACAACACACAGAAAACATGAAGGCCTCTGGTGTCCACAACACACAGAAAACATGAAGGCCTCTTGTATCCACAACACACAGAAGACATCAAGGCCTCTGGTGTCCACAACACACAGAAGACATCAAGGCCTCTGGTGTCCACAACACACAGAAAACATCAAGGCCTCTGGTGTCCACAACACACAGAAGACATCAATGCCTCTGGTGTCCACAACACACAGAAGACATCAAGGCCTCTGGTCTCCACAACACACAGACAACATGAAGGCCTCTGGTGTCCACAACACACAGGAAACATGAAGGCCTCTGGTGTCCACAACACACAGAAAACATGAAGGCCTCTGGTGTCCACAACACACAGACAACATGAAGGCCTCTGGTCTCCACAACACACAGAAGACATCAAGGCCTCTGGTCTCCACAACACACAGGAAACATGAAGTCAGATCACTGAGAAGCCAGTCGAAAAATATACAGTACTATAACTGTAATGTAATTATAGTGATTATCCCTACAAATAATAATAATTATATTAGTTTGTCATATTGAACTAATATTATGATGTTTCCCTGCAGGCTCAAGATCCATCCTCTCCAACCAAGAGAGGAGTGAAACCCTCCAAGGTAGGCAGAGGAGTCCTGTTGTCTTCTTAAACGTCTCAGAGTTGGCATGACAAGGTGCAAGGTGTATTTTAGAAGGATTGTTTGTTTGGCTTGAAGGTAATGTTGTTTTGCTGTTGATTTTGTTGTAATATAATGGAATTTTGTCAAACCATAACCATACAAACACTGAAAAATATGAATAAGCCTGCTTTCACTGAGGAATGTGACTTACGGCACCGATTGTTTTGGAGTTCAGCGAACAGAATGTTTGGAGTTCACCTAACAGAATGTTTGGAGTTCACCTAACAGAATGTTTGGAGTTCACCTAACAGAATGTTTGGAGTTCAGCGAACAGAATGTTTGGAGTTCACCTAACAGAATGTTTGGAGTTCACCTAACAGAATGTTTGGAGTTCACCTAACAGAATGTTTGGAGTTCAGCTAACAGAATGTTTGGAGTTCAGCTAACAGAATGTTTGGAGTTCAACTAACAGAATGTTTGGAGTTCACCTAACAGAATGTTTGGAATTCAACTAACAGAATGTTTGGACTTCAACTAACAGAATGTTTGGACTTCAACTAACAGAATGTTTGGAGTTCAGCTAACAGAATGTTTGGAGTTCAACTAACAGAATGTTTGGAGTTCAGCTAACAGAATGTTTGGAGTTCAACTAACAGAATGTCTGGAGTTTAGCTAACATAATATGACTTGGTTTGTAGAAGCTGTTTGCAAAGAAGTATCTTAGTGACTTGGTTGGAGCTGGGGTTGGAGTTGGGGCTGGGGTTTGGGGAAATGTGAAGAGAACATCAGCTTTGTTTCAGCAGCCATTGGATAGCCAGAACATTCAAGAGGAGAGGGTTAACGGGGCCACGGACAAGGTGGAGAGGACTGATGCTGCTCATGAGGAACTTACTGAGTGTGAGGAGGAGGAGTTGGTCACATTGGACGTCCAATCTGCTAAGAGGGTGTTTGAGAGCCAGCAGCTGAACAAGGCCATCGTGTCGGAGGACAAGTGAGGAGCAATTCCTAAGAGAAAACAAGTGTTTGAGAAGAGAAGCAGTAAGACAGAGAGTCAGAGAGTGATTAAAAGCACTTTTTGTTTTACAAATCTTGATGTGAGTTCTCAATCCGGAGGAGAAGCTCTGGATGCCGGATGTAACAATGCACACACTTAGTGAGGTCCATGATGTAACAATGCACACACTTAGTGAGGTCCATGATGTAACAATGCACACACTTAGTGAGGTCCATGATGTAACAATGCACACACTTAGTGAGGTCCATGATGTAACAATGCACACACTTAGTGAGGTCCATGATGTAACAATGCACACACTTAGTGAGGTCCATGATGTAACAATGCACACACTTAGTGAGGTCCATGATGTAACAATGCACACACTTAGTGAGGTCCATGATGTAACAATGCACACACTTAGTGAGGTCCATGATGTAACAATGCACACACTTAGTGAGGTCCATGATGGGGTCTTTGAGAGAGTCACAGTGCGCTTCAACAGCAGACGTTGACATTGAAACTAGTCTAACAAGTCAAAAGTGTCAGTGCACTCTATTTGAAAGCAGTCCTTTCAGAGAAATGAACATAACAGGATGTCTATCACATCTGTATGAACCAAAGCCCCAGAATAACCCTTCACCTCAAGGAGACTTAGCTCCAGACAGATGGGTCCAGGAGGAGACGTTGGTGTTAGAGGCTACTGTTAGGAACAGAGCTCAGCTGTTTAACTCCATGCTGTTCAACCTGATCAAGCACCAGAACAGAGTGGAGATAGAGACAGTGGCAGAGAGCATCAACAACACAATGAACTCTCTCCATCACTTCAACGTCCTCCACTCCCACGGATCCATCATCGAGGCTAGTGAGACAAGAAGGGGTCAGAAGGCTAGGTATGGGCTGACCTCCGTCCCAACGCCAGAGATAGAACAGGATGAGGTGGCTGAGGGCAGGGTTAAGAACTGTATCCTCCAGCTGTTGCCCCGGGCAACCCTTAAGCCTCAGGTAGCAGGGGAATGTGGAGGTCACCATGGGGACAATACCTGTCTATCGGGTACATCTGGTTTTAAAGATAAAGAGCACAGAACAACTAATATTCTCCAACTCACTGAGGACATCCTCAGTCAGGACAGCTCTCTGAGGAAAGGAGTAGTTATACAGGAGGATGGTCAGGAACGGGCTGAGGTCACCGTTAACTCCTTGTAGAGGAGAGGTGGAGAGGTACCTCCCACCCGCAGGAACAGAGGATGGAGACAAAACGTCCTAGACGTAGCTGCAGGAGGTGACAAGAATAAAACAGAGACTAGTCATGTAAGGAGAGGCGATGTGAAGACAACCGTCAGCCTTGTCTTGACCACCAGTCAGAACCCCCCAGCCTATTACAGACAAGAGGTCAAGGGGAATGTCACAGTTATTTAGAAGCTGCATTGAGAAGGGTGATCTGGAGTATTTCAAGAACCTGCAAGTCCAGCCAGAGAGGAGGAGGAGGAACTCCAGAACCAGACTGACATTGTAACGGGTGTCTACACAGAGCCAAAGACACATTATCTTCAACAACAACCAGAGGACCCTATGGAGCAGAATGATCCGGAGTCCCAGTTGATGTGAAGAAACTGAAGAGCATGTTCTCAGCCAACCAGAGCTCTGTCCAACAAAAGGAGAATCCACTTTGCCAAGGACCAGCAGGCCAAAGTACCATACCTGCAGAGAGGAATGGTTTTCCAGAACGCGACATCAACGCACCTAGACACTCACCTGGGCCGGTGAAGAATCAAAGCTTGAGACACTCTCCTGAGCTGGTGAAGAATCAGTGCTGTTTTGAATTCAAAGAAAATTGTACCTACACACTGAAGAAGGCAGTAATGCCGAAACATCTGTGTACCCTATCCCAGATGCACTAAAACATTTAAAACATTAAATAATGAAGTAAGATTTATGCGACATATTTTTGAGTGCAAACCCATTAGACCTCTTTGAGGGAGATGCTAAGGCGGGATGCTGAAGCCTCAGGATTAAACACATGACCTTAAATGTAGCGTCCCAGAAGACACCTGTCCACCTCGAGAAACAGAAGGAAGAGATCATAGTGGAAATGCTGGATGAGGAAGACAGAATCTCAAACCTCCAGGCTGCCATCTACACCCACCAACAAGCCAGCATGAAGGCCAGGGCCCTTCAACACGCAGTAGTTAGAGAAACAGGTCAAAGCTGTTCAACAGGCAGTACCAGAGAAACAGGTCAAAGCTGTTCAACAGGCAGTACTAGAGAAACAGGTCAAAGCTGTTCAACAGGCAGTACTAGAGAAACAGGTCAAAGCTGTTCAACAGGCAGTACTAGAGAAACAGGTCAAAGCTGTTCAACAGGCAGTACTAGAGAAACAGGAGTCAGATCTCTATCATGTTGGAGTCAGATCTCTATCATGTTGGAGTCAGATCTCTATGATGTTGGAGTCAGATCTCTATAATGTTGGAGTCAGATCTCTATCATGTTGGAGTCAGATCTCTATGATGTTGGAGTCAGATCTCTATCATGTTGGAGTCAGATCTCTATCATGTTGGATCTCTCTATCATGTTGGAGTCAGATCTCTATCATGTTGGAGTCAGATCTCTATCATGTTGGAGTCAGATCTCTATAATGTTGGAGTCAGATCTCTATCATGTTGGAGTCAGATCTCTATCATGTTGGAGTCAGATCTCTATCATGTTGGAGTCAGATCTCTATCATGTTGGAGTCAGATCTCTATCATGTTGGAGTCAGATCTCTATGATGTTGGAGTCAGATCTCTATGATGTTGGAGTCAGATCTCTATCATGTTGGAGTCAGATCTCTATGATGTTGGAGTCAGATCTCTATCATGTTGGAGTCAGATCTCTATCATGTTGGAGTCAGATCTCTATCATGTTGGAGTCAGATCTCTATCATGTTGGAGTCAGATCTCTATCATGTTGGAGTCAGATCTCTATAATGTTGGAGTCAGATCTCTATCATGTTGGAGAGATCTCTATCATGTTGGAGTCAGATCTCTATGATGTTGGAGTCAGATCTCTATAATGTTGGAGTCAGATCTCTATCATGTTGGAGTCAGATCTCTATGATGTTGGAGTCAGATCTCTATCATGTTGGAGTCAGATCTCTATCATGTTGGAGTCAGATCTCTATCATGTTGGAGTCAGATCTCTATCATGTTGGAGTCAGATCTCTATAATGTTGGAGTCAGATCTCTATAATGTTGGAGTCAGATCTCTATCATGTTGGAGTCAGATCTCTATCATGTTGGAGTCAGATCTCTATCATGTTGGAGTCAGATCTCTATCATGTTGGAGTCAGATCTCTATCATGTTGGAGTCAGATCTCTATGATGTTGGAGTCAGATCTCTATCATGTTGGAGTCAGATCTCTATGATGTTGGAGTCAGATCTCTATCATGTTGGAGTCAGATCTCTATCATGTTGGAGTCAGATCTCTATCATGTTGGAGTCAGATCTCTATCATGTTGGAGTCAGATCTCTATCATGTTGGAGTCAGATCTCTATAATGTTGGAGTCAGATCTCTATCATGTTGGAGTCAGATCTCTATCATGTTGGAGTCAGATCTCTATGATGTTGGAGTCAGATCTCTATAATGTTGGAGTCAGATCTCTATCATGTTGGAGTCAGATCTCTATGATGTTGGAGTCAGATCTCTATCATGTTGGAGTCAGATCTCTATCATGTTGGAGTCAGATCTCTATCATGTTGGAGTCAGATCTCTATAATGTTGGAGTCAGATCTCTATAATGTTGGAGTCAGATCTCTATCATGTTGGAGTCAGATCTCTATCATGTTGGAGTCAGATCTCTATCATGTTGGAGTCAGATCTCTATCATGTTGGAGTCAGATCTCTATGATGTTGGAGTCAGATCTCTATGATGTTGGAGTCAGATCTCTATCATGTTGGAGTCAGATCTCTATGATGTTGGAGTCAGATCTCTATCATGTTGGAGTCAGATCTCTATCATGTTGGAGTCAGATCTCTATGATGTTGGAGTCAGATCTCTATCATGTTGGAACAGGAGTCAGATCTCTATCATGTTGGAGTCAGATCTCTATGATGTTGGAGTCAGATCTCTATCATGTTGGAGTCAGATCTCTATGATGTTGGAGTCAGATCTCTATCATGTTGGAGTCAGATCTCTATGATGTTGGAGTCAGATCTCTATCATGTTGGAGTCAGATCTCTATCATGTTGGAGTCAGATCTCTATAATGTTGCAACAGGAGTCAGATCTCTATCATGTTGGAGTCAGATCTCTATCATGTTGGAGTCAGATCTCTATAATGTTGGAGTCAGATCTCTATAATGTTGGAGTCAGATCTCTATCATGTTGGAGTCAGATCTCTATAATGTTGGAGTCAGATCTCTATCATGTTGGAGTCAGATCTCTATCATGTTGGAGTCAGATCTCTATAATGTTGGAGTCAGATCTCTATCATGTTGGAGTCAGATCTCTATAATGTTGGAGTCAGATCTCTATAATGTTGGAGTCAGATCTCTATCATGTTGGAGTCAGATCTCTATCATGTTGGAGTCAGATCTCTATCATGTTGGAGTCAGATCTCTATCATGTTGGAGTCAGATCTCTATAATGTTGGAGTCAGATCTCTATAATGTTGGAGTCAGATCTCTATCATGTTGGAGTCAGATCTCTATGATGTTGGAGTCAGATCTCTATCATGTTGGAGTCAGATCTCTATCATGTTGGAGTCAGATCTCTATAATGTTGGAGTCAGATCTCTATCATGTTGGAGTCAGATCTCTATCATGTTGGAGTCAGATCTCTATCATGTTGCAACAGGAGTCAGATCTCTATCATGTTGGAGTCAGATCTCTATAATGTTGGAGTCAGATCTCTATGATGTTGGAGTCAGATCTCTATCATGTTGGAACAGGAGTCAGATCTCTATCATGTTGGAGTCAGATCTCTATCATGTTGGAGTCAGATCTCTATCATGTTGGAGTCAGATCTCTATCATGTTGGAGTCAGATCTCTATCATGTTGGAGTCAGATCTCTATCATGTTGGAGTCAGATCTCTATCATGTTGGAGTCAGATCTCTATCATGTTGGAGTCAGATCTCTATCATGTTGGAGTCAGATCTCTATCATGTTGGAGTCAGATCTCTATCATGTTGGAGTCAGATCTCTATCATGTTGGAGTCAGATCTCTATCATGTTGGAGTCAGATCTCTATCATGTTGGAGTCAGATCTCTATCATGTTGGAACAGGAGTCAGATCTCTATCATGTTGGAGTCAGATCTCTATGATGTTGGAGTCAGATCTCTATCATGTTGGAGTCAGATCTCTATGATGTTGGAGTCAGATCTCTATCATGTTGGAGTCAGATCTCTATCATGTTGGAGTCAGATCTCTATAATGTTGGAGTCAGATCTCTATCATGTTGGAACAGGAGTCAGATCTCTATCATGTTGGAGTCAGATCCCTATAATGTTGGAGTCAGATCTCTATCATGTTGGAGTCAGATCTCTATCATGTTGGAGTCAGATCTCTATCATGTTGCAACAGGAGTCAGATCTCTATCATGTTGGAGTCAGATCTCTATAATGTTGGAGTCAGATCTCTATCATGTTGGAGTCAGATCTCTATAATGTTGGAGTCAGATCTCTATCATGTTGGAGTCAGATCTCTATCATGTTGGAGTCAGATCTCTATCATGTTGGAGTCAGATCTCTATAATGTTGGAGTCAGATCTCTATCATGTTGGAGTCAGATCTCTATAATGTTGGAGTCAGATCTCTATCATGTTGGAGTCAGATCTCTATCATGTTGGAGTCAGATCTCTATCATGTTGGAGTCAGATCTCTAGTCTAAGAAAATATTGTTTTCAGTCTTTGACTTCATCATTAAACAATTAGCGTCTCTCTAGTTCAACTTGGCATGACAGCTGTTTGCCATGTAATAGCTCATATCTAGAGTTGTAAAATGACACTAACTTTCCCCAAATTATATTGGTTTCCAGAAATCCTGCTTGGAGGATTACAGATTTCTCTGCTTATTCCCTTACGATTCCGGGAATCTTCCAACCAGTATTTCACAAAAACCTGGGAATTTTAGTAAGGTTACCGGAATTTTGCTCCCCTACTCATATTAGTGTTATAACACCCATACCTGTCCTTCCAGTTCCTGCCATGTAAACAGGACGTGTGCTCATCCTGTCTGAAGCCAGTCTACCCTATGGAGAAAATGGCCGCTGATAAATTCATATTTCACAAGAACTGTTTCTGCTGTAAACACTGTCAGAAGAAGCTCAGGTGAGACAATGAGATCAGATCAACAGTGGAAACTAATCAAACATATATCATACACACCTTGATTATTCACCCAACCCTCAGTGAATATGAATTCATCACCCACAGTGTGTGTGTGTGTGTGTGTGTGTGTGTGTGTGTGTGTGTGTGTGTGTGTGTTTGTGTGTGTGTGTGTGTGTGTAGCATGCACAGCTATGCTCCTCTGTACGGAGAGTTCTACTGTGTATTCCACTACCAGCAGCTGTTCAGGAGGAAAGGGAACTATGACGAGGGCTTTGGCCACACCCAACACAAAGACCGCTGGCTGCAGAGAACCAATGAGACGCCGGGGTCTAACAGCGCTGATGTCATATAGAGCTCCCTGATTGGTGAGTTTAGTGTCCACACAGACAGTTTAGTGTCCACACAGACAGTTTAGTGACCACACAGACAGTTTAGTGTCCACACAGACAGTGTAGTGACCACACAGACAGTTTAGTGTCCACACAGCCAGTTTAGTGTCCACACAGCCAGTTTAGTGACCACACAGACAGTTTAGTGTCCACAGAGACAGTTTAGTGTCCACACAGACAGTTTAGTGTCCACACAGACAGTGTAGTGACCACACAGACAGTTTAGTGTCCACACAGACAGTTTAGTGACCACACAGACAGTTTAGTGTCCACACAGACAGTGTAGTGTCCACACAGACAGTTTAGTGTCCACACAGACAGTTTAGTGACCACACAGACAGTTTAGTGTCCACACAGACAGTGTAGTGACCACACAGAGAGTTGTGACCACAGAGACAGTTTAGTGACCACACAGACAGTTTAGTGACGACGCAGACAGTTTAGTGACCACACAGACAGTTTAGTGACCACACAGACAGTTTAGTGACCACACAGACAGTGTAGTGACCACACAGACAGTTTAGTGACCACACAGACAGTGTAGTGACCACACAGAGAGTTGTGACCACAGAGACAGTTTAGTGACCACACAGACAGTTTAGTGACCACACAGAGAGTTGTGACCACAGAGACAGTTTAGTGACCACACAGACAGTTTAGTGATGACACAGACAGTTTAGTGACCACACAGACAGTTTAGTGTCCACACAGACAGTTTAGTGTCCACGCAGACAGTTTAGTGACCACAGAGGCAGTTTAGTGACCACACAGACAGTTTAGTGACCACACAGACAGTTTAGTGACCACACAGAGAGTTGTGACCACAGAGACAGTTTAGTGACCACACAGACAGTTTAGTGTCCACACAGACAGTTTAGTGACCACACAGACAGTTTA
The DNA here is from genome assembly GCF_034236695.1 of Oncorhynchus nerka. Classification (NCBI taxonomy): domain Eukaryota; kingdom Metazoa; phylum Chordata; class Actinopteri; order Salmoniformes; family Salmonidae; genus Oncorhynchus; species Oncorhynchus nerka. Next base: position 1,614,384 of record NC_088401.1, on the reverse strand, counting down.
GTGTCCACACAGACAGTTTAGTGTCCACACAGACAGTTTAGTGACCACACAGACAGTTTAGTGACCACACAGACAGTTTAGTGTCCACGCAGACAGTTTAGTGTCCACACAGACAGTTTAGTGACCACACAGACAGTTTAGTGTCCACACAGACAGTTTAGTGACCACACAGACAGTTTAGTGACCACACAGACAGTTTAGTGTCCACACAGACAGTTTAGTGTCCACACAGACAGTTTAGTGTCCACACAGACAGTTTAGTGTCCACACAGACAGTTTAGTGACCACACAGACAGTTTAGTGTCCACGCAGACAGTTTAGTGACCACGCAGACAGTTTAGTGACCACGCAGACAGTTTAGTGACCACGCAGACAGTTTAGTGACCACACAGACAGTTTAGTGACCACACAGACAGTTTAGTGACCACACAGACAGTTTAGTGTCCACACAGACAGTTTAGTGACCACACAGACAGTGTAGTGACCACACAGACAGTTTAGTGACCACACAGACAGTTTAGACAGTTTAGTGACCACACAGACAGTTTAGTGTCCACACAGACAGTTTAGTGTCCACACAGACAGTTTAGTGACCACACAGACAGTTTAGTGTCCACACAGACAGTTTAGTGACCACACAGACAGTTTAGTGACCACACAGACAGTTTAGTGTCCACACAGACAGTTTAGTGACCACACAGACAGTTTAGTGACCACACAGACAGTTTAGTGACCACGCAGACAGTTTAGTGTCCACACAGACAGTTTAGTGTCCACACAGACAGTTTAGTGACCACACAGACAGTTTAGTGACCACACAGACAGTGTAGTGTCCACACAGACAGTTTAGTGACCACACAGACAGTTTAGTGACCACACAGACAGTTTAGTGACCAGTTTAGTGACCACGCAGACAGTTTAGTGTCCACACAGACAGTTTAGTGACCACACAGACAGTTTAGTGTCCACACAGACAGTTTAGTGACCACGCAGACAGTTTAGTGTCCACACAGACAGTTTAGTGACCACACAGACAGTTTAGTGTCCACACAGACAGTTTAGTGACCACACAGACAGTTTAGTGTCCACACAGACAGTTTTTAGTGTCCACACAGACAGTTTAGTGACCACACAGACAGTTTAGTGTCCACACAGACAGTTTAGTGACCACACAGACAGTTTAGTGACCACACAGACAGTTTAGTGTCCACACAGACAGTTTAGTGACCACACAGACAGTTTAGTGACCACACAGACAGTTTAGTGTCCACACAGACAGTTTAGTGTCCACACAGACAGTTTAGTGACCACACAGACAGTTTAGTGTCCACACAGACAGTTTAGTGACCACACAGACAGTTTAGTGACCACACAGACAGTTTAGTGACCACACAGACAGTTTAGTGACCACACAGACAGTTTAGTGACCACACAGACAGTTTAGTGACCACACAGACAGTTTAGTGACCACACAGACAGTTTAGTGTCCACACAGACAGTTTAGTGACCACACAGACAGTTTAGTGTCCACACAGACAGTTTAGTGACCACACAGACAGTTTAGTGACCACACAGACAGTTTAGTGACCACACAGACAGTTTAGTGTCCACACAGACAGTTTAGTGACCACACAGACAGTTTAGTGTCCACACAGACAGTTTAGTGACCACACAGACAGTTTAGTGAGACAGTTTAGTGACCAGTTTAGTGTCCACAGACAGTTTAGTGACCACACAGACAGTTTAGTGTCCACACAGACAGTTTAGTGACCACACAGACAGTTTAGTGTCCACACAGACAGTTTAGTGTCCACACAGACAGTTTAGTGACCACACAGACAGTTTAGTGACCACACAGACAGTTTAGTGTCCACACAGACAGTTTAGTGACCACACAGACAGTTTAGTGTCCACACAGACAGTTTAGTGACCACACAGACAGTTTAGTGTCCACACAGACAGTTTAGTGTCCACACAGACAGTTTAGTGACCACACAGACAGTTTAGTGACCACACAGACAGTTTAGTGTCCACACAGACAGTTTAGTGACCACACAGACAGTTTAGTGTCCACACAGACAGTTTAGTGACCACACAGACAGTTTAGTGTCCACACAGACAGTTTAGTGTCCACACAGACAGTTTAGTGACCACACAGACAGTTTAGTGTCCACACAGACAGTTTAGTGTCCACACAGACAGTTTAGTGTCCACACAGACAGTTTAGTGACCACACAGACAGTTTAGTGACCACACAGACAGTTTAGTGTCCACACAGACAGTTTAGTGTCCACACAGACAGTTTAGTGTCCACACAGACAGTTTAGTGTCCACACAGACAGTTTAGTGTCCACACAGACAGTTTAGTGACCACACAGACAGTTTAGTGACCACACAGACAGTTTAGTGTCCACACAGACAGTTTAGTGACCACACAGACAGTTTAGTGACCACACAGACAGTTTAGTGTCCACACAGACAGTTTAGTGTCCACACAGACAGTTTAGTGTCCACACAGACAGTTTAGTGTCCACACAGACAGTTTAGTGTCCACACAGACAGTTTAGTGACCACACAGACAGTTTAGTGACCACAGACAGTTTAGACAGTTTAGTGTCCACACAGACAGTTTAGTGACCACACAGACAGTTTAGTGTCCACACAGACAGTTTAGTGTCCACACAGACAGTTTAGTGTCCACACAGACAGTTTAGTGTCCACACAGACAGTTTAGTGTCCACACAGACAGTTTAGTGACCACACAGACAGTTTAGTGACCACACAGACAGTTTAGTGTCCACACAGACAGTTTAGTGACCACACAGACAGTTTAGTGACCACACAGACAGTTTAGTGTCCACACAGACAGTTTAGTGTCCACACAGACAGTTTAGTGTCCACACAGACAGTTTAGTGACCACACAGACAGTTTAGTGTCCACACAGACAGTTTAGTGTCCACACAGACAGTTTAGTGTCCACACAGACAGTTTAGTGTCCACACAGACAGTTTAGTGTCCACACAGACAGTTTAGTGTCCACACAGACACAGTACAAGGTGTTTATCATTTAATGAATGTAAGGTAGTAACTGTAGAGGATAAGTGGTAAAAGTGTGATGTTTTGTGTGTTCTCAGCTGACGCGGTGACCATGACAACACTGAATCACAGCATCGTTGGAGTCACCTGGGTTATGTACTCCATGTACACACTGTATACACTGAGTCGCTTGACAGTAATCAGCACCAGAGTCCACTTTATGGCCGCAATTACAGAGAAATTATATGTTTTATTTCTGAGACAAGGTCTCTCCTGATTCTGATTTCATTTTTTCTATTTTAGCAAAAATGATTCTGATTTCATCTTTTCCATATCAGCAAAATATTGGAAATGTTGGTATCTTAGTAGGATCCCCCATTAACTGTTGCAAAAGCAGCAGCTACTCTTCCTGGAGTCCACACAAAACATTACATAATACAGAACATCAATAGACAAGAACAGTTCAAGGACAGAACTACATACATTAAAACATCACACGTGGCCTCCATATCAATACATACACAACTATCTGGGTCCATTAGAGGAGAGGAGTTGTACCAAACTATCTGGGTCCATTAGAGGAGAGGCGTTGTACCAAACTATCTGGGTCCATTAGAGGAGAGGAGTTGTACCAAACTATCTGGGTCCATTAGAGGAGAGGAGTTGTACCAAACTATCTGGGTCCATTAGAGGAGAGGAGTTGTACCAAACTATCTGGGTCCATTAGAGGAGAGGCGTTGTACCAAACTATCTGGGTCCATTAGAGGAGAGGAGTTGTACCAAACTATCTGGGTCCATTAGAGGAGAGGAGTTGTACCAAACTATCTGGGTCCATTAGAGGAGAGGAGTTGTACCAAACTATCTGGGTCCATTAGAGGAGAGGCGTTGTACCAAACTATCCTCAACTCTTAGCCAAGAGAGACTGGCAGCAGTGTTAATATCAGCCCTCTGATTACAGTCAGTCTCTCCTCAACTCTGAGCCAAGAGAGACTGGCAGCAGTGTTAATATCAGCCCTCTGATTACAGTCAGTCTCTCCTCAACTGTTAGCCAAGAGAGACTGGCAGCATAGTATGTACATCAGCCCTCTGATTACAATGAAGAGCAAAACGTGCCGCTCTGTTCTGGGCCAGCTGCAGCTGGCAGCAGTAACTCTGAGGTCTTTCTTAGCAACACTGGACCACACGACTGGACAATAATCAAGATTAGACAAAACTAGAGCCTGCCATCAGTCAGTCTCTCCTCACTCTGAGCCAGAGAGACTGGCAGGACTTGCTTTGTGGAGCGCAGAGCATGTCTTTATTACAAAAAGACAGAGCAGACTCTCTTTACCTCTCCCCATCTCTTACGGACAGACCTCTCCCCATCTCTTTATTACAGACAGACCTCTCCCCATCTCTTTATTACAGACAGACCTCTCCCCATCTCTTTATTACAGACAGACCTCTCCCCATCTCTTTATTACAGACAGACCTCTCCCCATCTCTTTATTACAGACAGACCTCTCCCCATCTCTTTATTACAGACAGACCTCTCCCCATCTCTTTATTACAGACAGACCTCTCCCCATCTCTTTATTACAGACAGACCTCTCCCCATCTCTTTATTACAGACAGACCTCTCCCCATCTCTATTTACAGACAGACCTCTCCCCATCTCTTTATTACAGACAGACCTCTCCCCATCTCTTTATTACAGACAGACCTCTCCCCATCTCTTTATTACAGACAGACCTCTCCCCATCTCTTTACTACAGACAGACCTCTCCCCATCTCTTTATTACAGACAGACCTCTCCCCATCTCTTTATTACAGACAGACCTCTTCCCATCTCTTTATTACAGACAGACCTCTCCCCATCTCTTTATTACAGACAGACCTCTCCCCATCTCTTTATTACAGACAGACCTCTCCCCATCTCTTTATTACAGACAGACCTCTCCCCATCTCTTTATTACAGACAGACCTCTCCCCATCTCTATATTACAGACAGACCTCTCCCCATCTCTTTATTACAGACAGACCTCTCCCCATCTCTATATTACAGACAGACCTCTCCCCATCTCTTTATTACAGACAGACCTCTCCCCATCTCTATATTACAGACAGACCTCTCCCCATCTCTTTATTACGGACAGACCTCTCCCCATCTCTTTACTACAGACAGACCTCTCCCCATCTCTTTATTACAGACAGACCTCTCCCCATCTCTATATTACAGACAGACCTCTCCCCATCTCTTTACTACAGACAGACCTCTCCTCATCTTTACAACCATTGAATCTATATGTTTTGACCATGACAGTTTACAATCTAAGGTAACACCAAGTAATTTAGTCTCCTCAACTTGTTCAACAGCCACACCATTCATTACCAGATTCAGCTGAGTTCTAGAACTTAAGGAATGATTTGTACCAAATACAAGGCTCTTAGTTTTAGAGATGTTCAGGACCAGTTTATTACTGGCCACCCATTCCAAAACAGACTGCAACTCTTTGTTAAGGGTTTCAGTGACTTCATTAGCTGTGGTTGCTGATGTGTATATGGTTGAATCATTAGCATACGTGGACACACATGCTTTGTTTAATGCCAGTGGCAGGTCATTGGTAAACATTTAAAAGAGTAGAGGTCCTAGAAAGCTGCCCTGCGGTACACCACACTTTTTATGTTTGACATTAGAGAAGCTTCCATTAAAGAAAACCACCTGAGTTCTATTAAATAGATAGCTCTGAGACCACAATATGGCAGAGGTTGAAAAGCTATAACACATACATTTTCTCAACAACAGGTTTTAGTCAATAATGTCAAATGGCTGTACTGAAATCTAACAGTACAGCTCCCACAATCTTCTTATCAACTTATTTAAACCAATCATCAGTCATTAGTGTCAGTGTAGTACACGTTGAGTTCCCTTCTCTATAAGCATGCTGAATGTCTGCTGTTCATTTCTTTACAGAGAAATAGCATTGTATTTGCTGTAAGACCATTTGTTCCAATAGTTTGCTAAGAGCTTATAGGCCTGCTGTTAGAACCAGTAACCAATCACTTTGGCTTCCCTCCAGGCCTGAGGACAAAGACGTTCCTCTCATCTCAGATTAAAAATATGACAGACAGGAGTGGCTATAGAGTTAGCTACCATCCCCAGTAGCTTTCCATCTAAGTTGTCAATGCCAGGAGGTTTTCCGTTATTGATCGTTAACAATCATTTTTCCACCTCTCCCACACAAACTTTACAAAATACAAACTTGCACTGGTTTTCTTTTATTACTTGTTGTTTTTATGCATGAATATGATGGCTCACTGTTCATTGTTGGAATTTCCTGGGTAAGTTTGACCACTTTGCCAATGAAGTAATCATTAAAATAATTGGCAACATCAAATGGTTTTGTGATGAATCAGCCGTCTGATTGGATGAAAGTTGAATTTGTCTTTCTGCCCATAATTTCAGTGACAGTTTTTTTCATTCTTTATTGATTTTGGATTTGGAAGCGTGTGAAATGTTTGTTGTTTATATTTATGTAAACAATCATGCTGATGTTGTAACTTTTATTTCTCTTTTTATTTAGAAATGTTCACCGATATCAATTTTTTTTTTTTTGTGATGTAAATAATGCATAATTTCATAATTTAATTCATATTATTTTTCTTCAAAAATGTCTCTCAAACGATGAAGTTTGAGATCTGAATAACAATCTATTATCTTTATTGTTCCTGTAGTATATCTACAACATAGTACACCCCTTCAAATTAGTGTATTCAGTTATTTCAGCCACACCCATTGCTGAATAAAACCGAGCACACACCCATGCAATCTCCATAGACAAACAGTGGCAGTAGGATGGCCTTACTGAAGAGCTCAGTGACGTTCAACTTGGCACCGTCATAGGATGCCACCTTTCAAACAAGTCAGTTTGTAAAATTTCTGCCAAATTTCTACTGCCAGATCAACTGTAATGTCAACATCATTGTAATAGCCAATTTCTCCCCTTTCTAACAAAATAAATGACATGACCTAAACGCTGCCCGTTTCTGCATAATTCAACAAAGCAATGAGCCCCGTCGGGTCTTTTAAAAAATGTAGGGTGGGGAAGCGAAACTAATACGTGATAGTGAGAAGGACAGATGTCGTGTGGGAAAATTGCTTTTTTTCCACTCGATCTGTCCAACTTATCACCTTATCGCCTCTAAAATGTAAATAAAACACTATAAAGAGTTTATATAACGTGTTATTATATACCTATTTGAAGGTTTGTGTCGAATTTGAATCGTGTTTTTAGTGCGGTGCTAAAGTGATCTTAGAAGTAAAACAGCTGCTTTGAGAGTGACGATCACTTACAGTGACGATGCAAAAAATGACTAGGTATCCCCCCTTACCCCCGTCACTGTCCATTTCTTGTTTTTAAACGATGAGAGAAGTGCTACACCTGGTGGAGAGAGATTGTAAGACAGAAATAGTAGCTTTATGCGTGCTGTACGTTACGACATGACACGATGTAACGGAGGGTCAGTTTTTTCAACTTTTCTCCAATAGTATAGAGCCATTACCATCTCGATCAACGCTTGAATAGAAACGTTGTTCACACCCCCGATTTTGAAGTCAACACAGTCGCTACAGTCCTATTAGTTTTCTTTGTAGCCTCGTTTGAATGTCGCGGTTGCGCACATTTGTACGGAATGGGGTGAGTTACCCTGCTTGAATCTGCTGGGAGCTAACCAACTAGCTTCAATGGTAGCTAGCTAACATTAGGCTCTAACTAGCAAAGCAAACGGTTCTGGGATATGAATAATAACATCATACACGTATCGTTAGCTAGCTAGCTAACAGTACACTTTAGCTTGAAATGAAACCACTTTCTGTCAAAATTAGAAACGTGTACTGTTGACTAACCCCATTCTGTACAAATTTGCACAACCGCAGCACTCAAATAAGACTGCAATGAAAACTAATGGGACTGTAGTGACTGTGTTAGCATCAAAATCCAGGGTGTGAACTACATTTCTATTCAAGCCTTGATTGACATGATAATGGCCCAATAGTATTGAACATGGAATCATGTAGTAACCAAAACATTGTTAAACACATTAAAATACAGTTGAAGTCGGATGTACACCTTAGCTAAATACGAATAATCATAACCTGTGGAAATTAACGTTGGTTTTTAATGCTTTTACCAGAGATAAAGCTTCCCACAACTACGGACATGAAACATGCATCTTCCGATGTCCACATTCTCCTTAGTCTGACCCCACCCTAGATGTTGACATACAGACACTAAGAAGATAATCAAGACAACTGTTCATCATATTTCAAGGTGTAATTCAAACCCTCTCCTCTATGTGGTGAAAAACTGTATGAAACTTGAGCAACCTAAATATACAGTTGAAGTCTGAAGTTTACATACACCTTAGCCAAACACATTTAAACTCAGGTTTTCACAATTCCTGACATTTAATTCTAGTAAAAATTCCCTGTCTTAGGTCAGTTAGGATCACCACTTTATTTTAAGAATGTGAAATGTCAAAATAATAGTAGAGAGAATTATTTATTTCAGCTTTTAATTATTTCATTACATTCCCAGTGGGTCAGAAGTTTACATACACTCAATTAGTATTTGGTAACATTGCCTTTAAATTGTTTAAGTTGGGTCAAAAGTTTTGGGTAGCCTTCCACAAACTTCCCACAATAAGTTGGGTGAATATTGGCCCATTCCTACTGAAAGAGCTGGTGTAACTGAGTCAGGTTTGTAGGCCTCCTTGCTCGCAAATGATTTTTCAGTTCTGCCCACAAATTTTCTATAAGATTGAGGTCGGGGCTTTGTGATGGCCACTCCAATACCTTGACTTTGTTGTCCTTATGCCATTTTGACACAACTTTGGAAGTATGCTTGGGGTCATTGTCCATTTGGAAGACCCATTTGCGACCAAGCTTTAACTTCCTGATTGATGTCTTGAGATGTTGCTTCAATATATCCGCATAGTTTTCCTGTCTCACGATGCCATCTATTTTGTGAAGTGCATCAGTCCCTCCTGCAGCAAAGCACCCCAACAACATGATGCTGCCACCCCCGTACCTCACGGTTGGGATGGTGTTCTCCGGCTTGCAAGCCTCCCCCTTTTTCCTACAGACAGAACGATGGTCATTATGGCCAAACAGTTCTATTTTTGTTTCATCAGACCAGAGGACATTTCTCCAAAAAGTATGATCTTTGTCCCCATGTGCAGTTGCAAACCGTAGTCAGTTTTTTTTATGACGGTTTTGGAGCAGTGGCTTCTTCCTTGCTGAGCGGCCTTTCAGGTTATGTTGATATAGGACTCATTTTACTGTGGATATAGATAGTTTTGCACATGTTTCCTCCAGCATCTTCACAAGGTCCTTTGCGGTTGTTCTGGGATTGATTTGCATTTTTCGCACCAAAGTACGTTAATTTCTAGGAGACAGAACCCGTCTCCTTCCTGAGCGGTATGACGGCTGCGTGGTCCCATGATGTTTATACTTGCGTACTATTGTTTGTACAGATGAATGTGGTACCTTCAGGCGTTTTGAAATTGCTCCCAAGGATGAACCAGACTTGCGGAGGTCTACAATGTTCTTTCTGAGGTTTTGGATGATTTCTTTTGATTTTCCCATGATGTTAAAGCAAAGGAGGCACAGAGTTTGAAGGTAGGCCTTGAAATACATCCACAGGTACACCTCCAATTGACTCAAATGATGTCAATAGCCTATCAGAAGCTTCTAAAGCCATGACATCATTTTCTGGAATTTTCCAAGGTGTTTAAAGGCACAGTCAGTTTAGTGTATATAAACGTCTGACCCACTGGAATTGTGATACAGTGAAATATTAAGTCTGTAAACAATTGTTGGAAAAATGACTTGTGTCATGCACAAAGTAGATGTCCTAACCAACTTGCCAAAACTATAGTTTGTTAACAAGACATTTGTGGAGTGGTTGAAAAATGAGTTTTAATGACTCCAACCTAAGTGTATGTACATTTCCGACTTCAACTGTACATCAAAACAGGTGTGCCTTGTTAAAAGTTCATTTGTGGAATTTATTTGCTTCTTACTGCGTTTGAGCCAATCAGTTTTGTTGTGACAAGGTAGGAGTGGTATACAGAAGATATCCCTATTTGGTAAAATACCAAGTCCATATTATGGCAAGAACAGCTAAAATAAGCAAAGTGAAACAACAGTCAATCGTTACATTAAGACATGAAGGTCAGTCAATGTGGAAAATTTCGAGAACTTTTAAAGTTTTTTCAAGTGCGGTCGCAAAAACCATCAAGCGCTATGATGAAACTGACTCTCATGAGGACCGCCACAGGAAAGGAAGACTCAGAGTTACCTCTGCTGCAGAGGATAAGTTCATTAGAGTTACCAGCCCAAATAAATGCTTCACAGAGTTCAAGTAACAGGCACATCTCAACATCAACTGTTCAGAGGAAACTGAGTGAATCAGGCCCTCATTGTTGAATTGCTGCAAAGAAACCACTACTAACGGACACCAATAAAAAGAAGAGACTTGGGCCAAGAAACACGAGCAATGGACTTTAGACCAGTTGAAATTTGTCCTTTGGTCTGATGGGTCGAAATTTGAGATTTTTGGTTCCAACTGCTGTGTCTTTTTGAGACGCAGAGTAGGTGAACGGATGATATCCGCCTGTGTTGTTCCCACCGTGAAGCATGGAGGAGGTGTGATGGTGTGGGGGTTCTTTCCCGGTGACACTGTCAGTGATTTATTTAGAGTTCAAGGCACATTTAACCAGCAAGGCTACCACAGCATTCTGCAATGATACGCCATCCCATCTGGTTTGAGGAGTCTAAATTTGAGATTTTTGGTTCCAACCGCCATGTCTTTGTGAGAAATAATGTAGGTAGGTGAACGGATGATCTCCGCACGTAGTTCCTACCATGACACATGGAGGAGGTGTGATGGTGCTTTGCTGGTGACACTGTCAGTGATTTATTTAGAATTCAAGGCACTTAACCAGCATGGCTACCACAGCATTCTGCAACAATACACCATCACATCTGGTTCACACTTAGTGGGAGTATCATTTGTTTTTTCAACAGGACAGTGACCCAACACACCTCCAGGCTGTGTAAGGGCTACTTGACCAAGAATGACAGTGATGGAGTGCTGCATCAGATGACCTGGTCTCCACAATCACCCGATCTCAACCGAATTGAGATGGTTTGGGATGAGTTGAACCGCAGAATGAAGGAAAAGCAGCCAACAAGTGCTCAGCATATGGTGCAGCTGTAGAACCATTTGAGGATCTGGGGAACAATGCCAAATCTTTTCAGTCTCCTGAGGGGGAAAGGGTTTTGTTGTGCCTTCTTCATGACTATATTGGTGTATTTGGACCATGATAGTTTGTTGGTGATGTGGACAACAAGGAACTTGAAACTCTCAACCTGCTCCACTACAGCCCCGCCGATCAGCTCCTATGTCTTGCTCACATTGAGGGAGAGTTTGTTGTCCTGGCACCACATTGCCAGATCTCTGACCTCCTCCCTATAGGCCGTCTCATCGTTGTCGGTGATCAGGCCTGCCACTGTTGTGTCGTCAGCAAACCTAATGACGGTGTTGCAGTTGTGTTTGGCCACGCAGTCGTGGGTGAACAGGGAATACAGGAGGGGACTAAGTACACCCCTGAGGGGCCCCAGTGTTAAGGATCAGTGTGGCAGATGTGTTGTTGCCTACTCTTACTACCTGGGGGGCGGCCCGTCAGGATGTCCAGGATGCAGTTGCAGAGGGAGGTCTTTAGTCCCAGAGTCATTAGCTTTGTGATGAGCTTCATGGGCACTATAGTGTTGAAAGCTGAGCTGTAGTCAATGAACAGCATTCTCACATAGGTGTTCCTTTTGTCCAGGTGAGAAAGGGCAGTGTGGAGTGCGATTGAGATTGCGTCATCTGTGGATCTGTTGGGGCGGTATGTGAATTGGAGTGGGTCTAGGGTGTCCGGAAGGATGCTGTTGATGTGAGCCATGACCAGCCTTTCAAAGCATTTAATGGCTACTGACGTGAGCGCCACTGGGCGGTAATGATTTAGGCAGGTTACCTTCGCTTCCCTGGGCACAGGGACTATGGTGGTCTGCTTGAAACATGTAGGTATTCCAGACTCGGTCAGGGAGAGGTTGAAAATGTCAGTGAAGACAATTGACAGTTGGTCCGCGCATGCTTTGAGTACATGTCCTGGTAATCCGTCTGGCCCAGCGGCTTTGTGAATGTTGACCTGTTTAAAGGTTTTGTTCACATCAGCTACCGAGAACATTATCACACAGTCATCCAGAACAGCTGGTGCTCTTCTGCATGCTTCAGTGTTGCTTGCCTCGAAGTGAGCATAAAAGGCATTTAACTCGTCTGGTAGGCTCATGTCACTGGGCAGATCACGTCTGGGTTTCCCTTTGTAGTCTGTAATAGATTTCAAGCCCTGCCACATCTGACGAGCGTCAGAGCCGGTGTAGTAGGCTTCAATCTTAATCCTGTATTGACGCTTTGCTTGTTTGATGGTTCATCTGAGGGCGTAGCGGTATTTCTTATAAGCGTCCGAATTAGTCTCCTGCTCCTTGAAAGCGGCAACTCTAGCCTTTAGCTCACTGCAGTTTTTGCCTGTAATCCATGGCTTCTGGTTGGGATATGTACGTACAATCACTGTGGGCATGACGTCGTCGATACACTTATTGATGAAGCTGATGTCTGAGGTGGTGTACCCCTCAACCCTACTGTGGTACTGCCGGACCAGGCCCTACTGTGGTACTGCCGGACCAGGTCCTACTGTGGTACTGCCGGATCAGGCCCTCCTGTGGTACTGCCGGACCAGGCCCTACTGTGGTACTGCTGGATCAGGCCCTACTGTGGTACTGCTGGATCAGGCCCTCCTGTGGTACTGCCGGACCAGGCCCTACTGTGGTACTGCCGGATCAGACCCTCCTGTGGTACTGCCGGACCAGGCCCTACTGTGGTACTGCCGGACCAGGCCCTACTGTGGTACTGCCGGATCAGGCCCTACTGTGGTACTGCTGGATCAGGCCCTCCTGTGGTACTGCTGGACCAGGCCCTCCTGTGGTACTGCTGGACCAGGTCCTCCTGTGGTACTGCTGGATCAGGCCCTACTGTGGTACTGCTGGATCAGGCCCTCCTGTGGTACTGCCGGACCAGGCCCTACTGTGGTACTGCCGGATCAGACCCTCCTGTGGTACTGCCGGACCAGGCCCTACTGTGGTACTGCCGGACCAGGCCCTACTGTGGTACTGCCGGATCAGGCCCTACTGTGGTACTGCTGGATCAGGCCCTCCTGTGGTACTGCTGGACCAGGCCCTCCTGTGGTACTGCTGGACCAGGCCCTCCTGTGGTACTGCTGGATCAGGCCCTACTGTGGTACTGCTGGATCAGGCCCTACTGTGGTACTGCTGGATCAGGCCCTCCTGTGGTACTGCCGGACCAGGCCCTACTGTGGTACTGCCGGACCAGGCCCTACTGTGGTACTGCCGGATCAGGCCCTACTGTGGTACTGCTGGATCAGGCCCTCCTGTGGTACTGCTGGACCAGGCCCTCCTGTGGTACTGCTGGATCAGGCCCTACTGTGGTACTGCTGGATCAGGCCCTACTGTGGTACTGCTGGATCAGGCCCTACTGTGGTACTGCTGGATCAGGCCCTACTGTGGTACTGCTGGATCAGGCCCTACTGTGGTACTGCTGGATCAGGCCCTACTGTGGTACTGCTGGATCAGGCCCTACTGTGGTACTGCCGGACCAGGCCCTCCTGTGGTACTGCTGGATCAGGCCCTACTGTGGTACTGCCGGACCAGGCCCTACTGTGGTACTGCCGGACCAGGCACTACTGAAAGTAATTGTCATGCCATATAGGAAGTACGCTGGTAGACATTAGGAAGCTTAATAAAGATGTTTTTTAATAGAAAAACAGTGCAGATGAAATGAAGAAACACAAAATATACATCCAGTAGTTACCAGAGAAGGGCGCATGAGTAACCCACTACGAGTCCATTTGGAAATGGCCAGCTACATCACTGACAAAGTCCCTTATCACTTTCTGTCCTTCTCCCATTTCTTTTTACAGTTTTGGTAGATTTTGGTATTGGTGGATTTATACAGCTTTATAAAGTGTGGTGAATGTGCCAGGTGTCAGTCTCTCCGCTCTGTACTGAAACAGGGTGTCAAGACAGGAGGAAGACACAGGCTGATATCTCTCATCTGAGGAGACAACATGGCCGCCATGACAGGAGGAAGTCACATGCTGATATCTCTCATCTGAGGAGACAACATGGCCGCCATGACAGGAGGAAGTCACATGCTGATATCTCTCATCTGGAGGAAGTCACATGCTGATATCTCTCATCTGAGGAGACAACATGGCCGCCATGACAGGAGGAAGTCACATGCTGATATCTCTCATCTGAGGAGACAACATGGCCGCCATGACAGGAGGAAGGAGGATGTGGAAACTAAAGAGCCGGCCCATCAGATAAACAAACAGCTAAATAATTGTAAAATGTGTTGCCAACCATGCAGACATCTGATCTATACAATATTCTTAACAGGTGAAAAAATGGAATATAAAAAAAACAGCATTTATTCATTCAGGTTGATATTTGGTCCATATGAGCGATAGGGCTCAGAATAAAATCTCATATTAAAAACATATAAAACGTTTTCGATGGAACGAAATCTCATATTAAACCCAAATCAATATATCAGTAATGAGTGAAGGAGCCATCAGGCTCTCAGTGATGAGGACAAAAGGTGGAGAGCAACTCCATCTGTGGGTTCAGAAAACTGCTACAATACACAAACTGTACAATACACAAACTGTTCTAACTAAGAAATGAATCACTATAAAATATGAATCACTATAAAATATGTCAACTGGCGATCAACGGTCCCCAGTAAAGTAACAGTACCACCGAGCTGACATGTACTCTTCCTGTTCCCGCTGGAGAGGGGCAGGCCCCTTGTGCTGATTGGTTGCTGTAAGTCTGTACGATCCATTCAGGGCAGGGAGAGGGCCTTGGCCAGCCGGACCCAGAACCAGGACTGTGTACAGGGTCGTGTGTAGTCACACACCGTCAGGAACCTCAGGATACTGGGGAAAGGTTTTTTCATAGACCTATACTTCACAGGGATCAGTCGCTTGCTCCGCGCACCTGGGAAGGTTTCAGGGAGGAGATAGCTGCAGTTAATATGACTACAACCTACCATGACATTAATATGACTACAACCTACCATGACATTAATATGACTACAACCTACCATGACATTAATATGACACTACAACCTACCATGACATTAATATGACTACAACCTACCATGACATTAATATGACTACAACCTACCATGACATTAATATGACTACAACCTACCATGACATTAATATGACTACAACCTACCATGACATTAATATGACACTACAACCTAACATGACATTAATATGACACTGCAACCTACCATGACATTAATATAACACTACAACCTACCATGACATTAATATGACTACAACCTACCATGACATTAATATGACTACAACCTACCATGCCATTAATATGACACTGCAACCTACCATGACATTAATATGACACTGCAACCTACCATGACATTAATATGACACTGCAACCTACCATGACATTAATATGACACTGCAACCTACCATGACATTAATATGACTACAACCTACCATGACATTAATATGACTACAACCTACCATGACATTAATATCACTACAACCTACCATGACATTAATATGACACTACAACCTAACATGACATTAATATGACACTGCAACCTACCATGACATTAATATAACACTACAACCTACCATGACATTAATATGACTACAACCTACCATGACATTAATATGACTACAACCTACCATGACATTAATATGACACTACAACCTACCATGACATTAATATGACTACAACCTACCATGACATTAATATGACACTACAACCTACCATGACATTAATATGACTACAACCTACCATGACATTAATATGACTACAACCTACCATGACATTAATATGACACTACAACCTACAAGTGTAGAGTGTAGAGGAGGCAGGGTAGCCTAGTGGTTAGAGTGTAGAGGAGGCAGGTAGACTAGTGGTTAGAGTGTAGAGGAGGCAGGTAGACTAGTGGTTAGAGTGTAGAGGCGGCAGGTAGCCTAGTGGTTAGAGTGTAGAGGTGGGAGGTAGCCTAGTGGTTAGAGTGTAGAGGCGGCAGGTAGCCTAGTGGTTAGAGTGTAGAGGAGGCTGGTAGCCTAGTGGTTAGAGTGTAGAGGAGGCAGGTAGCCTAGTGGTTAGAGTGTAGAGGAGGCAGGTAGCCTAGTGGTTAGAGTGTAGAGGAGGCAGGTAGCCTAGTGGTTAGAGTGTAGAGGAGGCAGGTAGCCTAGTGGTTAGAGTGGAGTGGAGGTAGGTAGCCTAGTGGTTAGAGTGTAGGGTGGCAGGTAGCCTAGTGGTTAGAGTGTAGAGGCGGCAGGTAGCCTAGTGGTTAGAGTGTAGAGGAGGCAGGTAGCCTAGTGGTTAGAGTGGAGTGGAGGTAGGTAGCCTAGTGGTTAGAGTGTAGGGCGGCAGGGTAGCCTAGTGGTTAGAGTGTAGAGGAGGCAGGTAGCCTAGTGGTTAGAGTGTAGAGGAGGCAGGTAGACTAGTGGTTAGAGTGTAGAGGTGGCAGGTAGTCTAGTGGTTAGAGTGTAGAGGTGGCAGGTAGCCTAGTGGTTAGAGTGTAGAGGAGGCAGGTAGACTAGTGGTTAGAGTGTAGAGGAGGCAGGTAGCCTAGTGGTTAGAGTGTAGAGGAGGCAGGGTAGCCTAGTGGTTAGAGTGTAGAGGAGGCAGGTAGCCTAGTGGTTAGAGTGTAGAGGAGGCAGGTAGTCTAGTGGTTAGAGTGTAGAGGAGGCAGGTAGCCTAGTGGTTAGAGTGTAGAGGAGGCAGGTAGCCTAGTGGTTAGAGTGTAGAGGAGGCAGCGTAGCCTAGTGGTTAGAGTGTAGAGGCGGCAGGTAGTCTAGTGGTTAGAGTGTAGAGGAGGCAGGGTAGCCTAGTGGTTAGAGTGTAGAGGAGGCAGGTAGGTTAGTGGTTAGAGTGTAGAGGCGGCAGGTAGCCTAGTGGTTAGAGTGTAGAGGCGGCAGGTAGTCTAGTGGTTAGAGTGTAGAGGAGGCAGGTAGCCTAGTGGTTAGAGTGTAGAGGAGGCAGGTAGCAGGTTAGCCTAGTGGTTAGAGTGTAGAGGTGGCAGGGTAGCCTAGTGGTTAGAGTGTAGAGGAGGCAGGTAGCAGTGGTTAGAGTGTAGAGGAGGCAGGTAGCCTAGTGGTTAGAGTGTAGAGAGGCAGGCAGTGGTTAGAGTGTAGAGGAGGCAGGTAGCCTAGTGGTTAGAGTGTAGAGGCGGCAGCGTAGCCTAGTGGTTAGAGTGTAGAGGCGGCAGGTAGTCTAGTGGTTAGAGTGTAGAGGAGGCAGGGTAGCCTAGTGGTTAGAGTGTAGAGGAGGCAGGTAGGTTAGTGGTTAGAGTGTAGAGGCGGCAGGTAGCCTAGTGGTTAGAGTGTAGAGGCGGCAGGTAGTCTAGTGGTTAGAGTGTAGAGGAGGCAGGTAGCCTAGTGGTTAGAGTGTAGAGGCGGCAGGTAGCCTAGTGGTTAGAGTGTAGAGGAGGCAGGTAGCCTAGTGGTTAGAGTGTAGAGGAGGCAGGGTAGCCTAGTGGTTAGAGTGTAGAGGAGTCAGGTAGCCTAGTGGTTAGAGTGGAGTAGAGGTAGGTAGCCTAGTGGTTAGAGTGTAGAGGCGGCAGGGTAGCCTAGTGGTTAGAGTGTAGAGGTGGCAGGTAGCCTAGTGGTTAGAGTGTAGAGGAGGCAGGTAGCCTAGTGGTTAGAGTGTAGAGGAGGCAGGTAGCCTAGTGGTTAGAGTGTAGAGGAGGCAGGTAGTCTAGTGGTTAGAGTGTAGAGGCGGCAGGTAGTCTAGTGGTTAGAGTGTAGAGGTGGCAGGGTAGCCTAGTGGTTAGAGTGTAGAGGAGGCAGGTAGGTTAGTGGTTAGAGTGTAGAGGAGGCAGGGTAGCCTAGTGGTTAGAGTGTAGAGGTGGCAGGGTAGCCTAGTGGTTAGAGTGTAGAGGAGGCAGGTAGGTTAGTGGTTAGAGTGTAGAGGAGGCAGGGTAGCCTAGTGGTTAGAGTGTAGAGGAGGCAGGTAGGTTAGTGGTTAGAGTGTAGAGGCGGCAGGTAGCCTAGTGGTTAGAGTGTAGAGGTGGCAGGTAGTCTAGTGGTTAGAAGTGTAGAGTGGTGGCGGAGTGTAGAGGCAGGGTAGCCCAGTGGTTAGAGTGTAGAGGAGGCAGGTAGTCTAGAGAGGTAGAGGAGGCGGAGTGTAGAGGTAGGTAGCCTAGTGGTTAGAGTCTAGTGGTTAGAGTGTAGAGGTGGCAGGTAGCCTAGTGGTTAGAGTGTAGAGGCGGCAGGTAGTCTAGTGGTTAGAGTGTAGAGGAGGCAGGTAGGTTAGTGGTTAGAGTGTAGAGGTAGGTAGCCTAGTGGTTAGAGTGTAGAGGAGGCAGGTAGTCTAGTGGTTAGAGTGTAGAGGAGGCAGGTAGCCTAGTGGTTAGAGTGTAGAGGTAGGTAGCCTAGTGGTTAGAGTGTAGAGGAGGCAGGGTAGCCTAGTGGTTAGAGTGTAGAGGAGGCAGGGTAGCCTAGTGGTTAGAGGGTAGAGGAGGCAGGTAGGTTAGTGGTTAGAGTGTAGAGGCGGCAGGTAGCCTAGTGGTTAGAGTGTAGAGGCGGCAGGTAGTCTAGTGGTTAGAGTGTAGAGGAGGCAGGTAGCCTAGTGGTTAGAGTGTAGAGGCGGCAGGTAGCCTAGTGGTTAGAGTGGTTAGCCTAG
Source organism: Oncorhynchus nerka (assembly GCF_034236695.1). Taxonomy (NCBI): domain Eukaryota; kingdom Metazoa; phylum Chordata; class Actinopteri; order Salmoniformes; family Salmonidae; genus Oncorhynchus; species Oncorhynchus nerka. The sequence goes on along the minus strand of NC_088401.1, from coordinate 1,595,506 downwards.
TGGTTAGAGGTAGAGGAGGCAGGGTAGCCTAGTGGTTAGAGTGTAGAGGAGTCAGCAGGAGACTAGTGGTTAGAGTGTAGAGGCGGCAGGGTAGACTAGTGGTTAGAGTGTAGAGGTGGCAGGTAGCAGTGGTTAGAGTAGTGGTTAGCCTAGTGGTTAGAGTGTAGAGGAGGCAGGTAGCCTAGTGGTTAGAGTGTAGAGGAGGCAGGTAGTCTAGTGGTTAGAGTGTAGAGGCGGCAGGTAGTCTAGTGGTTAGAGTGTAGAGGTGGCAGGGTAGCCTAGTGGTTAGAGTGTAGAGGAGGCAGGTAGGTTAGTGGTTAGAGTGTAGAGGAGGCAGGGTAGCCTAGTGGTTAGAGTGTAGAGGTGGCAGGGTAGCCTAGTGGTTAGAGTGTAGAGGAGGCAGGTAGGTTAGTGGTTAGAGTGTAGAGGAGGCAGGGTAGCCTAGTGGTTAGAGTGTAGAGGAGGCAGGTAGGTTAGTGGTTAGAGTGTAGAGGCGGCAGGTAGCCTAGTGGTTAGAGTGTAGAGGCGGCAGGTAGTCTAGTGGTTAGAGTGTAGAGGTGGCAGGTAGCCTAGTGGTTAGAGTGTAGAGGCGGCAGGTAGTCTAGTGGTTAGAGTGTAGAGGAGGCAGGTAGGTTAGTGGTTAGAGTGTAGAGGTAGGTAGCCTAGTGGTTAGAGTGTAGAGGAGGCAGGTAGTCTAGTGGTTAGAGTGTAGAGGAGGCAGGTAGCCTAGTGGTTAGAGTGTAGAGGTAGGTAGCCTAGTGGTTAGAGTGTAGAGGAGGCAGGTAGTCTAGTGGTTAGAGTGTAGAGGAGGCAGGGTAGCCTAGTGGTTAGAGTGTAGAGGAGGCAGGTAGGTTAGTGGTTAGAGTGTAGAGGCGGCAGGTAGTCTAGTGGTTAGAGTGTAGAGGAGGCAGGTAGTCTAGTGGTTAGAGTGTAGAGGAGGCAGGTAGCCTAGTGGTTAGAGTGTAGAGGAGGCAGGTAGCCTAGTGGTTAGAGTGTAGAGGCGGCAGGTAGCCTAGTGGTTAGAGTGTAGAGGCGGCAGGTAGTTAGGTTAGAGTGTAGAGGAGGCAGGTAGACTAGTGGTTAGAGGTAGAGGAGGCAGGTAGCCTAGTGGTTAGAGTGTAGAGGAGGCAGGTAGCCTAGTGGTTAGAGTGTAGAGGAGGCAGGGTAGGTGGTTAGAGTGTAGAGGAGTAGCCTAGTGGTTAGAGTGTAGAGGAGGCAGGTAGTCTAGTGGTTAGAGTGTAGAGGAGTAGCCTAGTGGTTAGAGTGTAGAGGAGGCAGCGTAGCCTAGTGGTTAGAGTGTAGAGGAGGCAGGTAGCCTAGTGGTTAGAGTGTAGAGGAGGCAGGTAGCCTAGTGGTTAGAGTGTAGAGGAGGCAGGTAGCCTAGTGGTTAGAGTGTAGAGCGGCAGGTAGCCTAGTGGTTAGAGTGTAGAGGAGGCAGGTAGCCTAGTGGTTAGAGAGTGCCTAGTGGTTAGAGGTAGGCAGGCAGGTAGCCTAGTGGTTAGAGTGTAGAGGAGGCAGGTAGCCTAGTGGTTAGAGTGTAGAGGAGGCAGGTAGCCTAGTGGTTAGAGTGTAGAGGAGGCAGGTAGCCTAGTGGTTAGAGTGTAGAGGAGGCAGGTAGCCTAGTGGTTAGAGTGTAGAGGAGGCAGGTAGACTAGTGGTTAGAGTGTAGAGGCGGCAGGTAGTCTAGTGGTTAGAGTGTAGAGGTGGCAGGTAGCCTAGTGGTTAGAGTGTAGAGGAGGCAGGTAGGTTAGTGGTTAGAGTGTAGAGGCGGCAGGTAGAGAGTGTAGTGGTTAGTGGTTAGAGTGTAGAGGAGGCAGGTAGCCTAGTGGTTAGAGTGTAGAGGAGGCAGGTAGCCTAGTGGTTAGAGTGTAGAGGGCAGGTAGGTTAGTGGTTAGAGTGTAGAGGCGGCGTAGCCTAGTGGTTAGAGTGTAGAGGTGGCAGCCTAGTGGTTAGCCTAGTGGTTAGAGTGTAGAGGTGGCAGGCAGGTAGCCTAGTGGTTAGAGTGTAGAGGAGGCAGGTAGCGTAGCCTAGTGGTTAGAGTGTAGAGGAGGCAGGTAGCCTAGTGGTTAGAGTGTAGAGGCAGGTAGCCTAGTGGTTAGAGTGTAGAGGTAGGTAGCCTAGTGGTTAGAGTGTAGAGGAGGCAGGTAGCCTAGTGGTTAGAGTGTAGAGGAGGCAGGTAGCCTAGTGGTTAGAGTGTAGAGGAGGCAGGTAGCCTAGCCTAGTGGTTAGAGTGTAGAGGCGGCAGGTAGACTAGTGGTTAGAGTGTAGAGGCGGCAGGTAGCCTAGTGGTTAGAGTGTAGAGGTGGCAGGTAGCCTAGTGGTTAGAGTGTAGAGGCGGCAGGTAGCCTAGTGGTTAGAGTGTAGAGGAGGCAGGTAGGTTAGTGGTTAGAGTGGTTAGCCTAGTGGTTAGAGTGAGGAGGCAGGTAGTCTAGTGGTTAGAGTGTAGAGGAGGCAGGTAGACTAGTGGTTAGAGTGTAGAGGAGTAGAGTGGTTAGAGTGGAGGAGGCAGGTAGCCTAGTGGTTAGAGTGTAGAGGAGGCAGGTAGACTAGTGGTTAGAGTGTAGAGGCGGCAGGTAGCCTAGTGGTTAGAGTGTAGAGGCGGCAGGTAGCCTAGTGGTTAGAGTGTAGAGGCGGCAGGTAGCCTAGTGGTTAGAGTGTAGAGGTGGCAGCGTAGCCAAGTGGTTAGAGTGTAGAGGTGGCAGCGTAGCTAAGTGGTTAGAGTGTAGAGGTGGCAGCGTAGCCAAGTGGTTAGAGTGTAGAGGTGGCAGCGTAGCCAAGGTTAGAGTGTAGAGGAGGCAGGTAGAGTGGTTAGAGCAGCGTAGCCTAGTGGTTAGAGTGTAGAGGTGGCAGCGTAGCCTAGTGGTTAGAGTGTAGAGGAGGCAGGTAGCCTAGTGGTTAGAGTGTAGAGGCGGCCCTAGTGGTTAGAGTGTAGAGGAGGCAGGTTAGAGTGTAGAGGAGGCAGGTAGCCTAGTGGTTAGAGTGTAGAGGCGGCAGCGTAGCCTAGTGGTTAGAGTGTAGAGGGCGGCAGGTAGCCTAGTGGTTAGAGTGTAGAGGAGGCAGGTAGCCTAGTGGTTAGAGTGTAGAGGAGGCAGGTAGTCTAGTGGTTAGAGTGTAGAGGAGGCAGGTAGCCTAGTGGTTAGAGTGTAGAGGAGGCAGGTAGCCTAGTGGTTAGAGTGTAGAGGAGGCAGGTAGCCTAGTGGTTAGAGTGTAGAGGTGGCAGGTAGCTAGTGGTTAGAGTGTAGAGGAGGCAGGTAGCCTAGTGGTTAGAGTGTAGGTGGCAGCGGCAGGCAGTGGTTGGTGGTTAGAGTGTAGAGGAGGCAGGTAGACTAGTGGTTAGAGTGTAGAGGAGGCAGGTAGCCTAGTGGTTAGAGTGTAGAGGCGGCAGGTAGCCTAGTGGTTAGAGTGTAGAGGTGGCAGGTAGACTAGTGGTTAGAGTGTAGAGGCGGCAGGTAGCCTAGTGGTTAGAGTGTAGAGGTGGCAGCGTAGCCAAGTGGTTAAAGTGCCTAGAGGGCAGGGTAGCCTAGTGGTTAGAGTGTAGAGGAGGCAGGGTAGCCTAGTGGTTAGAGTTGGTTAGTGGTTAGAGTGTAGAGGAGGCAGGGTAGCCTAGTGGTTAGAGTGTAGAGGCGGCAGGTAGCCTAGTGGTTAGAGTGTAGAGGTGGCAGCGTAGCCAAGTGGTTAGAGTGTAGAGGGGGCAGGGTAGCCTAGTGGTTAGAGTGTAGAGGAGGCAGGGTAGCCTAGTGGTTAGAGTGTAGAGGAGGCAGGGTAGCCTAGTGGTTAGAGTGTAGAGGCGGCAGGTAGCCTAGTGGTTAGAGTGTAGAGGTGGCAGCGTAGCCAAGTGGTTAGAGTGTAGAGGTGGCAGCGTAGCCAAGTGGTTAGAGTGTAGAGGTGGCAGCGTAGCCAAGTGGTTAGAGTGTAGAGGTGGCAGCGTAGCCAAGTGGTTAGAGTGTAGAGGTGGCAGCGTAGCCTAGTGGTTAGAGTGTAGAGGAGGCAGCGTAGCCTAGTGGTTAGAGTGTAAAGGAGGCAGCGTAGCCTAGTGGTTAGAGTGTAGGGGCGGCAGGTAGCCTAGTGGTTAGAGTGTAGGGGCGGCAGGTAGCCTAGTGGTTAGAGTGTAGAGGAGGCAGCGTAGCCTAGTGGTTAGAGTGTAGAGGTGGCAGCGTAGCCAAGTGGTTAGAGTGTAGAGGTGGCAGCGTAGCCTAGTGGTTAGAGTGTAGGGGCGGCAGGTAGCCTAGCGGTTAGAGCGTTGGACTAGTAACCAGAAGGTAGTTCAAATCACTGAGCCGACAAAGTAAAATTCTGCCCCTGAAAAGGCAGTTAACTGTTCCCTGGTAGGCCGTCATTGAAAATAAGAATGTGTTCTTAACTGACTTGCCTGGTTAAATAAAGGTTTTAAAAAATGTTACTGAGTGATAGACTTACCAGGACATTAATATGACACTACAACCTACCATGACATTAATATGACACTTCAACCTACCATGACATTAATATGTACTGAGTGATAGACTTACCAGGACAGAGACTGAGGGCAAACTTTGTCTGGAAGTCACAGGCATCACTGTCCAGGTACTCATCAGATATCACCACCACCATCCTTTTACACCTACAGATCAACAGTATTACCCAGCCATAACCACCTACAGATGAACAGTATTACCCAGCCATGACCACCTACAGATGAACAGTATTACCCAGCCATGACCACCTACAGATGAACAGTATTACCCAGCCATGACCACCTACAGATCAACAGTATTACCCAGCCATGACCACCTACAGATCAACAGTATTACCCAGCCATAACCACCACTCTCTTCGCTGTAACATGCTCTTGCATAGCAAAAACCCGTCTCTTGAGCGAATTAAAATTTCTGAAAACACGAGCATCAGCCATTAAACAGAAACAGAACACAGCCAATAAGTGGCCGTGGATCTGGACGACGCCACTCTGGCGTTGCCTAAAGGAGGCCTGAACCTGCCTCTTCTCGATGAGTTCGCTGGTGATGGTCCAGACACACGATCCAGGCAGGACATCCCGGTCAAACACACACAGCTTCAGCTTGTGGTCCGTCTGCTCCAACTGTTGGATCATCTCATGGACAAAGTCAAAGTCACTCTGACAGTAGCAGATGAAGGCATCAAACAGCTCCGGTATACCCCCTGGAGAGAGAGGACAGGAGAGAGAGAGGAGAGGAGAGAGAGAGGAGAGGAGAGGAGAGAGAGAGGAGAGGGGAGAGAGAGGAGAGGAGAGGAGAGAGAGGAGAAAGAGAGGAGAGAGAGGAGCGAGAGAGAGGAGAGGAGAGAGAGAGAAAGAGAGGAGAGAGAGGAGCGAGAGAGAGGAGAGGAGAGAAGAGAGAGGAGAAAGAGAGGAGAGAGAGGAGCGAGAGAGAGGAGAGGAGAGGAGAGGAGAGAGAGACAGTGAGAGAGAGGAGAGGGGAGAGAGAGGAGAGGGGAGAGAGAGGAGAAAGAGGGGAGAGAGAGGAGAAAGAGAGGAGAGAGAGGAGCGAGAGAGAGGAGAGGAGAGAGGGGAGGGAGAGAGAGGAGAGGAGAGAGGGGAGGGAGAGAGAGAGAGGACTCAACATCAGGAGACAGAGGAGAGAGGGCTCAACATCAGGAGACAGAGGAGATAGGACTCAACATCAGGAGAAAGAGCAGAGAGAGGAGAGAGAGAGGTGAGAGAGGGCTCAACATCAGGAGACAGAGGAGAGAGGGGACTCAACATCAGGAGACAGAGGAGAGAGGGGACTCAACATCAGGAGACAGAGGAGAGAGGGGACTCAACATCAGGAGACAGAGGAGAGAGGGACTCAACATCAGGAGACAGAGGAGAGAGAGGACTCAACATCAGGAGACAGAGGAGAGAGGGACTCAACATCAGGAGACAGAGGAGAGAGAGGACTCAACATCAGGAGACAGAGGAGAGAGGGACTCAACATCAGGAGACAGAGGAGAGAGGGGACTCAACATCAGGAGACAGAGGAGAGAGAGGACTCAACATCAGGAGACAGAGGAGAGAGAGGACTCAACATCAGGAGACAGAGGAGAGAGGGGACTCAACATCAGGAGACAGAGGAGAGAGAGGACTCAACATCAGGAGACAGAGGAGAGAGGGGACTCAACATCAGGAGACAGAGGAGAGAGGGGACTCAACATCAGGAGACAGAGGAGAGAGAGGACTCAACATCAGGAGACAGAGGAGAGAGGGACTCAACATCAGGAGACAGAGGAGAGAGGGGACTCAACATCAGGAGACAGAGGAGAGAGGAGGACTCAACATCAGGAGACAGAGGAGAGAGAGGACTCAACATCAGGAGACAGAGGAGAGAGGGGACTCAACATCAGGAGACAGAGGAGAGAGGGGACTCAACATCAGGAGACAGAGGAGAGAGAGGACTCAACATCAGGAGACAGAGGAGAGAGAGGACTCAACATCAGGAGACAGAGGAGAGAGGGGACTCAACATCAGGAGACAGAGGAGAGAGGGGACTCAACATCAGGAGACAGAGGAGAGAGGGGACTCAACAGGTAAAAAACTGTCATAAATATTAACGTTGGTGCATGATGGCCAGAGACAAGCTGCCGCCATTGTATACAGAAGGCTGTTTGCATGTTCAGTGAAGAATATTCCATATGACTATAGTCTATCTACTTAGTCATGTTGTGATAAGCAGAGTTGATATAGTCACCATGCTACTGACCAGTGAATGTGATACTAGTGTTTTTATCATTTAGTTGTGTGGAGTGGCAGGTAGCCTAGAAGTAAAAGAGGAAGGCCAGCAACCAGAGGATTGCCAGTTCAAATCCCGGGTCTGACAGGAAATATCTGTCGGGCAGTGAGCTAGCAACCATAGGATTGATGGTATCAAATCCTAAATGCCATCGCCTGCCATTGAGCAAGGCACTAAATCTCCACACAACTACAGCTCTACGGGCGCCCAGTGTGTCTCCAACCTCTGTACAGTATATCTGTCATTCAGACGGGGTTGGCAGAAAGTGGAAGTTGATTTTGATTAGACCTTGTGTACATTTGACAAATAAAGTAATCTCAACTACAGACCACTAGTGTTTATGATTGGATGGTAATGTACTACAGACCAATAGTGTTTATGACTGGATGGTAATGTACTACAGACCAATAGTAATGTACTACAGACCACTAGTGTTTATGATTGGATAGTAATGTACTACAGACCACTAGTGTTTATGATTGGATGGTAATGTACTACAGACCAATAGTAATGTACTACAGACCACTAGTGTTTATGATTGGATGGTAATGTACTACAGACCAATAGTGTTTATGATTGGATGGTAATGTACTACAGACCAATAGTAATGTACTACAGACCAATAGTGTTTATGATTGGATGGTAATGTACTACAGACCAATAGTAATGTACTACAGACCACTAGTGTTTATGATTGGATAGTAATGTACTACAGACCAATAGTAATGTACTACAGACCAATAGTGTTTATGATTGGATGGTAATGTACTACAGACCAATAGTAATGTACTACAGACCACTAGTGTTTATGATTGGATAGTAATGTACTACAGACCAATAGTAATGTACTACAGACCACTAGTGTTTATGATTGGATGGTAATGTACTACAGACCAATAGTGTTTATGATTGGATGGTAATGTACCACTAGTGTTTATGATTGTTTATGATTGGATGGTAATGTACTACAGACCAATAGTGTTTATGATTGGATGGTAATGTACTACAGACCAATAGTAATGTACTACAGACCACTAGTGTTTATGATTGGATGGTAATGTACTACAGACCACCAGTACCTTCTGGGTAATGTACTACAGACCACCAGTACCTTCTGGGTAATGTACTACAGACCACCAGTACCTTCTGGGTAATGTACTACAGACCACCAGTACCTTCTGGGTAATGTACTACAGACCACCAGTACCTTCTGGGTAATGTACTACAGACCACCAGTACCTTCTGGGTCATCCTCAAGGGTGATGCCTTGTCTCTCCGGGGTTCTGGGAACACAGCTGTCCACCTCAGGAACCTGGACTGGGGGCTCATTCTGTCTCTCTATGTACCTCCTACAGTCCTCCTCTGCACACACAGAGACACACCCAGACATACCCAGACATACACACACAGAGACGTGCATACACCCAGACATACCCAGAAATACACACACAGAGACGTGCATACACCCAGACATACCCAGACAGAGACGTGCATACACCCAGACATACCCAGAAATACACACACAGAGACATGCATACACCCAGACATACCGAGAAATACACACACAGAGACGTGCATACACCCAGACATACCCAGAAATACACACACAGAGACGTGCATACACCCAGACATACCCAGACAGAGACATGCATACACCCAGACATACCCAGACAGAGACGTGCATACACCCAGACATAGACATGCATACACCCAGACATAGACATGCATACACCCAGACATACCCAGACAGAGACGTGCAGACACCCAGACATACCCACACAGAGACGTGCATACACCCAGAAATACACACACGCACACGCACACACACACAGGTCAAGTTACTCAGCAATTATTTCAATATTACGTCATCATAATTCATGACACTTCAACTAAAGGTTATTTTGTAATTAATGTATAACATGGCCGTAATAACACATTTCAGAACACACACAGACAGACAAACAGACAGACACACAGACAGACAAACAGGTTTCAGTCATCCTTTATAGATGATTACATGTCATATTATTTAGGAATAAAAAGCAGTTGGTTTACCAATGAGAACTCGGAGGTCCTCCACAACGTCCTTTCTGTCCACGTTATCCAGAATTGAAACTAACTTTCCAACTTTGGCTCCGGGACAACGTGCTTGCCAGTCCTCTAGAATCTTCCGTGTTGGGTCCTGGCAGTCCTCGTAATTCTTGATCTCTAAATAAGAGAAACCCATGTTTTCTGCGACAGACATCCAGTCTGATGCCACGGTGTTTCTCGGATTTAAAAACAGTCCCAATCTTTTTCTCACGTTGATATTCAGCGCTCTCAGTGGAATATTCCACAGGTCTAAACTAGCTGACATATTCAAGGAAGTTGTCGTTTCTGGTTCTTATGAAGGCGTAAATTTATACAAACCGAAACCGCTCCTTATACGAGTCAAATTAAGACATTTGATTTGTCATTTAATCCGAAAGAAACAGATGTGTCCAAACTAGAAGAATTGTTCCGTTTCCGAGGGCTTCGGTGGTTGTGAAAGTTATTGATTGCATGTACTAGAAATGACTGAGGCTTCTGTAGAGGCCTGACCAGGGGGATGAACCAGGGGAGGGACTGGCTGGCCCGGTGCCCCGGGGTGAGTGGAGATTTCACTTATGGACCAATGGAATGTTCTAAAATCAACTAAATCTGTTCCGGGGGTACCGGGCCACGCAAAACGAACTTCCCATTGACAGCGAATGAGGAAACGCTTTATCAAGACCTGCTTGCGTCACACACGGAAGAGACATGGTTTATTTACCCAGATTAGAAAAAATATATTTTTCCCTGAATTATGGAACTATTGTTGCGTATGATATAGTTATACACAAGTTATACAATATAATTAATGGGGGCTGGTGATATATATAAATGTCTGGACATTACAGCACAGGTAATGTGCTCACACCACAGGCCTTGTTACAGCTATTCCCCGTTCCCTCAGTCGCTACATTGGTGACAGCAGTGGGATAATCCCCTCTGGTCTTTATTAGAAGTGTTTCCCTGTTGCATTTAGTCTGAGCATGGGGAGTTTAAACTGTATTTCAGTAGAAAGGTTTCGCTTCCCTATTCTGATAAACAGCCCTGTAATACAGAGCTGGCAGTGGGCCAGCTGTTATCCTTCACTTCCTTCCTGCCTGATAGGAAACATCAAGACACCTTAGAACATGTTACTTATGAACCATGTTAATGATATGGCTGCTTTTGTAGAGAGAGAACACCAAATACAGCTACTTACCTCGATTGGTTTTGCAGTTCTTCTTGACGTATCAGACATAACAAAACACCAAATACAAAATAGTCTTGTGAGTATCTTGGCGTGAAGGCTGATCATTCAGACATGTCTATATTACCACATGATACATTCAGCAGTATATGGTCACATATCAGTATATGGTCAACACATTCATCAGTATATGGTCAACACATTCATCAGTATATGGTCAACACATTAATCAGTATATGGTCAACACATTCATCAGTATATGGTCAACACATTAATCAGTATATGGTCAACACATTCATCAGTATATGGTCAACACATTCATCAGTATATGGTCAACACATTCATCAGTATATGGTCAACACATTCATCAGTATATGGTCAACACATTCAGCAGTATATGGTCAACACATTCATCAGTATATGGTCACATATCAGTATATGGTCAACACATTCATCAGTATATGGTCAACACATTCAGCAGTATATGGTCACATATCAGTATATGGTCAACACATTCATCAGTATATGGTCAACACATTCATCGGTATATGGTCAACACATTCATCGGTATATGGTCAACACATTCATCAGTATATGGTCAACACATTCATCAGTATATGGTCAACACATTAATCAGTATATGGTCAACACATTCATCAGTATATGGTCAACACATTCATCAGTATATGGTCAACACATTCATCAGTATATGGTCAACACATTAATCAGTATATGGTCAACACATTCATCAGTATATGGTCACATATCAGTATATGGTCAACACATTCATCAGTATATGGTCACATATCAGTATATGGTCAACACATTCAGCAGTATATGGTCAACACATTCATCAGTATATGGTCAACATATTAATCAGTATATGGTCACATATCAGTATATGGTCACATATCAGTATATGGTCAACACATTCATCAGTAAATGGTCAACACATTCATCAGTACATGGTCAACACATTCATCGGTATATGGTCAACACATTCATCAGTATATGGTCAACACATTCAGCAGTATATGGTCAACACATTCATCGGTATATGGTCAACACATTCATCGGTATATGGTCAACACATTCATCAGTATATGGTCAACACATTCATCGGTATATGGTCAACACATTCATCAGTATATGGTCAACACATTCATCAGTATATGGTCAACACATTCATCAGTAAATGGTCAACACATTCATCAGTATATGGTCAACACATTCATCAGTATATGGTCACATATCAGTATATGGTCAACACATTCAGCAGTATATGGTCAACACATTCATCAGTATATGGTCACATATCAGTATATGGTCAACACATTCAGCAGTATATGGTCAACACATTCATCAGTATATGGTCACATATCAGTATATGGTCAACACATTCATCAGTATATGGTCAACACATTCATCAGTATATGGTCAACACATTCATCAGTAAATGGTCAACACATTCAGCAGTATATGGTCAACACATTCATCAGTATATGGTCAACACATTCATCAGTATATGGTCAACACATTCATCGGTACATGGTCAACACATTCATCGGTACCTTCTCAAAACCAAAATGAACATGTAGAAACAAAAAGCATGGCAATAAATAACCAGTTATCTAAAAGGCAATGCATTTTGGGAAGTTGACCTTCAGACAAGGCCTTAGTGTTTCCAGTTATCTAAAAGGCAATGCATTTTGGGAAGTTGACCCTCAGACAAGGCCTTAGTGTTTCCAGTTATCTAAAAGGCAATGCATTTTGGGAAGTTGACCTTCAGACAAGGCCTTAGTGTTTCCAGTTATCTAAAAGGCAATGCATTTTGGGAAGTTGACCCTCAGACAAGGCCTTAGTGTTTCCAGTTATCTAAAAGGCAATGCATTTTGGGAAGTTGACCTTCAGACAAGGCCTTAGTGTTTCCAGTTATCTAAAAGGCAATGCATTTTGGGAAGTTGACCCTCAGAAAAGGCCTTAGTGTTTCCAGTTATCTAAAAGGCAATGCATTTTGGGAAGTTGACCTTCAGACAAGGCCTTAGTGTTTCCAGTTATCTAAAAGGCAATGCATTTTGGGAAGTTGACCTTCAGACAAGGCCTTAGTGTTTCCAGTTATCTAAAAGGCAATGCATTTTGGGAAGTTGACCCTCAGACAAGGCCTTAGTGTTTCCAGTTATCCAAAAGGCAATGCATTTTGGGAAGTTGACCCTCAGAAAAGGCCTTAGTGTTTCCAGTTTCCCCTTCTAGTATCAACTCAACTCTCTAACAGGCTGACCACACCACACGCAAACATTGCAAAATAAATGTAGAAATCTATATTATTGTCACGGCAGATTTCCTCCTCTGAAGAGGTGAAACAAGGATCGGACCAATATGCAGCGTGGTAGGTGGTCCATGGTTTTTAATAAGAAATACAAAAATAATAAAGTGAACTGGCAACGAAACAGTCCCGTGTGGCACGAACACTGACAAAGGAAACAATCACCCACCAAAGTACCCACCTAAATATGGTTCCCAATCAGAGACAACGATAGACACCTGCCTCTGATTGAGAACCAATCCAGGCAACCATAGACTTACATAAACACCTAGAATGAACACAACCCCATAAATCTACAACAAAAAAAACTAGACAGTGAAAAAACACCCTAGAGAGACAAAAACCCTACATCACCCATGTCACACCCTGGCCTAACCAAAATAATAAAGAAAACAAAGATAACTAAGGCCAGGGCAGCGCCATTTCAGGACGTTATCTTTCCCATTATAACATTATCTTTCCCATCATAACGTGATCTTTACCATCATAACATTATCTTTCCCATCATAACGTGATCTTTACCATCATAACATTATCTTTACCATTATAACATTATCTTTACCATCATAATATTATCTTTCCCATTATAACATTATCTTTCCCATTATAACATTATCTTTACCATCATAACGTGATCTTTACCATCATAACATTATCTTTCCCATTATAACATTATCTTTACCATCATAACATTATCTTTCCCACCATAGCATTATCTTTCCCATTATACCATTATCGTTCCCATTATAACATTATCTTTCCCATCATAGCGTTATCTTTCCCATTATAACATTATCTTTCCCACCATAACATTATCTTTCCCATTATAACGTTATCTTTCCCATTATAACATTATCTTTACCATCATAACATCTTTCCCACCATAACATTATCTTTCCCACCATAACATTATCTTTCCCATTATAACATTATCTTTCCCATCATAACGTTATCTTTCCCATTATAACATTATCTTTCCCATTATAACGTTATCTTTCCCATTATAACATTATCTTTCCCATCATAACATTATCTTTCCCATTATAACATTATCTTTCCCATTATAACATTATCTTTCCCATTATACCATTATCTTTCCCATCATAACGTTATCTTTCCCATTATAACATTATCTTTCCCATTATAACATTATCTTTCCCATTATAACGTTATCTTTCCCATTATAACGTTATCTTTCCCATTATAACATTATCTTTCCCATTATAACATTATCTTTACCATGACACATGAGCGTAAATATATATTGATTGCAATTGTTCCCGAATGAGTGAGCTTTCATGTGCAAAGGATTATTATTTCAACACAATTAGCATTGTGTTGTCTCATCTCAGTCGACCCCCACTTCCCTTCTGTACACCAAGCCGCGATGCCGGTTTATCCCACTAGGGAAACGCCGTTATCATTTCCTTGTAACTATCTACTGTTTGTTTATGTATTTCTGTGAATTACTTAGTTAGTAAATAAATTATTTAAGACATTTGATGTATGGATGACTCATAGTGAAGACTGGGTTCGTGCAGATAACCAACAATTTACGACGTTTGGAATGAGACTAATGTGAGGTAAAGTAAACCAACCATTTACGACGTTTGGAATGAGACTAACGTCAGGTAAAGTAAATAATTAATTGATTCGAAGACTAATTGATCAGATATAAAATATGTGAAAAGTTATATTAGGAAATTATATTTTCCTTGGTGCCCCGACTTCCTAGTTAATTACAGTTACGTGATGAATCAGTTTGATCACGTAATACTAATTACAGAGAATCTTTGATGAAAAATAAAAGTCTTCATTTAATGATAGTAAAGACACGACAACACCACCATAGTCAAGAAACAAAGGCTATTAGAGGTTTAAAATAGTGAAAAACACCAATTATTTTATAAAAATGTAGACTGGAGTCAAGTGACAAAGCAAAATGGTAAATGTGAAAAAAAAAAAAAAAAAAGCAACAAAGTAAGACAGAGACATTTGGTTTTAGACATTTGATTTATTAACTTATATGTAAAATGTACAAAAGATCAATAACAGGACACGTTTAATTCCAGGCTTCTTCATCAAGGGAATTCATTCTAAAGAAGCCCCAATCAAAAGCCTGCAGTCATACAGTACAGACATACAGTACAGTCCACATATACAGTACAGACATACAGTACAGTCCACATATACAGTACAGACATACATATACAGTACAGTCCATATATATAGTACAGACATACAGTACAGTCCACATATATAGTACAGACATACAGTACAGTCCACATATACAGTACAGACATACAGTACAGTCCACATATATAGTACAGACATACAGTACAGTCCACATATATAGTACAGACATACAGTACAGTCCACATATACAGTACAGACATACAGTACAGTCCACATATATAGTACAGTCCATATATACAGTACAGACATACAGTACAGTTCATATATATAGTACAGTCATACAGTACAGTCCACATATATAGTACAGACATACAGTACAGTCCACATATATAGTACAGACATACAGTACAGTCCACATATATAGTACAGACATACAGTACAGTCCACATATATAGTACAGACATACAGTACAGTCCACATATACAGTACAGACATACAGTACAGTCCACATATATAGTACAGACATACAGTACAGTCCACATATACAGTACAGACATACAGTACAGTCCACATATACAGTACAGTCCACATATACAGTACAGTCCACATATACAGTACAGTCCACATATACAGTACAGACATACAGTACAGTCCACATATACAGTACAGTCCATATATATAGTACAGACATACAGTACAGTCCACATATATAGTACAGACATACAGTACAGTCCACATATATAGTACAGTCCATATATATAGTACAGACATACAGTACAGTCCACATATATAGTACAGACATACAGTACAGTCCACATATATAGTACAGACATACAGTACAGTCCACATATACAGTACAGTCCACATATATAGTACAGACATACAGTACAGTCCACATATATAGTACAGTCCATATATATAGTACAGACATACAGTACAGTCCACATATACAGTACAGTCCATATATATAGTACAGACATACAGTACAGTCCATCCACATATATATATACAGACATACAGTACAGTCCACATATACAGTACAGACATACAGTACAGTCCATATATATAGTACAGACATACAGTACAGTCCATATATATAGTACAGTCCACATATATAGTACAGACATACAGTACAGTCCACATATACAGTACAGTCCATATATACAGTACAGACATACAGTACAGTCCATATATATAGTACAGACATACAGTACAGTCCATATATATAGTACAGACATACAGTACAGTCCATATATATAGTACAGACATACAGTACAGTCCACATATACAGTACAGTCCATATATATAGTACAGACATACAGTACAGTCCACATATACAGTACAGTCCACATATACAGTCCACATATACAGTACAGTCCACATATACAGTACAGTCCACACATACAGTACAGTCCACATATACAGTACAGTCCACATATACAGTACAGTCCACATATACAGTAAAGACATACAGTACAGTCCACATATACAGTACAGTCCACATATATAGTACAGACATACAGTACAGTCCACATATACAGTACAGACATACAGTACAGTCCATATATATAGTACAGACATACAGTACAGTCCATATATATAGTACAGTCCACATATATAGTACAGACATACAGTACAGTCCACATATATAGTACAGACATACAGTACAGTCCATATATATAGTACAGACATACAGTACAGTCCATATATATAGTACAGACATACAGTACAGTCCATATATATAGTACAGACATACAGTACAGTCCACATATACAGTACAGTCCACATATACAGTACAGTCCACATATACAGTACAGTCCACATCCACATATACAGTACAGTCCACATATACAGTAAAGACATACAGTACAGTCCACATATACAGTACAGTCCACATATATAGTACAGACATACAGTACAGTCCACATATACAGTACAGACATACAGTACAGTCCACATATACAGTACAGTCCACATATACAGTACAGTCCATATATATAGTACAGACATACAGTACAGTCCACATATATAGTACAGACATACACTACAGTCCACATATACAGTACAGACATACAGTACAGTCCACATATATAGTACAGACATACAGTACAGTCCACATATATAGTACAGACATACAGTACAGTCCACATATATAGTACAGACATACAGTACAGTACATATATACAGTCCACATATATAGTACAGACATACAGTACAGTCCACATATATAGTACAGTCCATATATACAGTACAGACATACAGTACAGTTCATATATATAGTACAGTCATACAGTACAGTCCATATATATAGTACAGACATACAGTACAGTCCACATATACAGTACAGACATACAGTACAGTCCACATATATAGTACAGACATACAGTACAGTCCACATATACAGTACAGACATACAGTACAGTTCATATATATAGTACAGTCATACAGTACAGTCCATATATATAGTACAGACATACAGTACAGTCCACATATACAGTACAAACATACAGTACAGTCCACATATATAGTACAGACATACAGTACAGTCCACATATACAGTACAGACATACAGTACAGTCCACATATACAGTACAGTCCACATATACAGTACAGTCCACATATACAGTACAGTCCACATATACAGTACAGACATACAGTACAGTCCACATATACAGTACAGTCCATATATATAGTACAGACATACAGTACAGTCCACATATATAGTACAGACATACAGTACAGTCCACATATATAGTACAGACATACAGTACAGTCCACATATATAGTACAGTCCATATATATAGTACAGACATACAGTACAGTCCACATATATAGTACAGACATACAGTACAGTCCACATATATAGTACAGACATACAGTACAGTCCACATATACAGTACAGACCACATATATAGTACAGACATACAGTACAGTCCACATATATAGTACAGTCCATATATATAGTACAGACATACAGTACAGTCCACATATACAGTACAGTCCATATATATAGTACAGACATACAGTACAGTCCACATATATAGTACAGACATACAGTACAGTCCACATATACAGTACAGACATACAGTACAGTCCATATATATAGTACAGACATACAGTACAGTCCATATATATAGTACAGTCCACATATATAGTACAGACATACAGTACAGTCCACATATACAGTACAGTCCATATATACAGTACAGACATACAGTACAGTCCATATATATAGTACAGACATACAGTACAGTCCATATATATAGTACAGACATACAGTACAGTCCATATATATAGTACAGACATACAGTACAGTCCACATATACAGTACAGTCCATATATATAGTACAGACATACAGTACAGTCCACATATACAGTACAGTCCACACATACAGTACAGTCCACATATACAGTACAGTCCACATATACAGTACAGTCCACATATACAGTAAAGACATACAGTACAGTCCACATATACAGTACAGTCCACATATATAGTACAGACATACAGTACAGTCCACATATACAGTACAGACATACAGTACAGTCCATATATATAGTACAGACATACAGTACAGTCCATATATATAGTACAGTCCACATATATAGTACAGACATACAGTACAGTCCACATATATAGTACAGACATACAGTACAGTCCATATATATAGTACAGACATACAGTACAGTCCACATATACAGTACAGTCCACATATACAGTACAGTCCACATATACAGTACAGTCCACATCCACATATACAGTACAGTCCACATATACAGTAAAGACATACAGTACAGTCCACATATACAGTACAGTCCACATATATAGTACAGACATACAGTACAGTCCACATATACAGTACAGACATACAGTACAGTCCACATATACAGTACAGTCCACATATACAGTACAGTCCATATATATAGTACAGACATACAGTACAGTCCACATATATAGTACAGACATACAGTACAGTCCACATATACAGTACAGACATACAGTACAGTCCACATATATAGTACAGACATACAGTACAGTCCACATATATAGTACAGACATACAGTACAGTCCACATATATAGTACAGACATACAGTACAGTCCACATATATAGTACAGACATACAGTACAGTCCACATATATAGTACAGTCCATATATACAGTACAGACATACAGTACAGTTCATATATATAGTACAGTCATACAGTACAGTCCATATATATAGTACAGACATACAGTACAGTCCACATATACAGTACAGACATACAGTACAGTCCACATATATAGTACAGACATACAGTACAGTCCACATATACAGTACAGACATACAGTACAGTTCATATATATAGTACAGTCATACAGTACAGTCCATATATATAGTACAGACATACAGTACAGTCCACATATACAGTACAAACATACAGTACAGTCCACATATATAGTACAGACATACAGTACAGTCCACATATACAGTACAGACATACAGTACAGTCCACATATACAGTACAGTCCACATATACAGTACAGTCCACATATACAGTACAGTCCACATATACAGTACAGACATACAGTACAGTCCACATATACAGTACAGTCCATATATATAGTACAGACATACAGTACAGTCCACATATATAGTACAGACATACAGTACAGTCCACATATATAGTACAGACATACAGTACAGTCCACATATATAGTACAGACATACAGTACAGTCCACATATATAGACCACATATATAGTACAGACATACAGTACAGTCCACATATACAGTACAGTCCATATATATAGTACAGACATACAGTACAGTCCACATATACAGTACAGTCCATATATATAGTACAGACATACAGTACAGTCCACATATATAGTACAGTACAGTCCACATATACAGTACAGACAGTACAGTACAGTCCATATATATAGTACAGACATACAGTACAGTCCATATATACAGTACAGTCCACATATATAGTACAGACATACAGTACAGTCCACATATACAGTACAGTCCATATATATAGTACAGACATACAGTACAGTCCATATATATCCAGACATACAGTACAGTCCATATATATAGTACAGACATACAGTCCAGTACAGACATACAGTACAGTCCATATATATAGTACAGACATACAGTACAGTCCACATATACAGTACAGTCCACATATACAGTACAGACATATATAGTACAGTCCACATATACAGTACAGTCCACATATACAGTACAGTCCACATATACAGTACAGTCCACATATACAGTACAGACATACAGTACAGTCCACATATATAGTACAGTCCACATATATAGTACAGACATACAGTACAGTCCACATATACAGTACAGACATACAGTATATACAGTACACATATACAGTACAGTCCACATATATAGTACAGTACAGTCCATATATATAGTACAGTCCACATACAGTACAGTCCACATATACAGTACAGTCCACATATACAGTACAGTCCATATATATAGTACAGACATACAGTACAGTCCACATATATAGTACAGACATACAGTACAGTCCACATATACAGTACAGACATACAGTACAGTCCACATATATAGTACAGACATACAGTACAGTCCACATATATAGTACAGACATACAGTACAGTCCACATATATAGTACAGTCCATATATACAGTACAGACATACAGTACAGTCCATATATATAGTACAGACATATAGTACAGTCCATATATATAGTACAGACATACAGTACAGTCCACATATATAGTACAGACATACAGTACAGTCCACATATATAGTACAGTCCACATATATAGTACAGACATACAGTACAGTCCACATATATAGTACAGACATATAGTACAGTCCATATATATAGTACAGACATACAGTACAGTCCATATATAGTACAGACATATAGTACAGTCCATATATATAGTACAGACATACAGTACAGTCCACATATATAGTACAGACATACAGTACAGTCCATATATACAGTACAGTCCACATATATAGTACAGTCCACATATACAGTACAGTCCACATATACAGTACAGTCCACATATACAGTACAGTCCACATATATAGTACAGACATACAGTACAGTCCATATATATAGTACAGACATACAGTACAGTCCATATAAACAGTACAGTCCACATATACAGTACAGTCCACATATATAGTACAGTCCACATATATAGTACAGTCCATATATATAGTACAGTCCACATATACAGTACAGTCCACATATACAGTACAGTCCATATATATAGTACAGTCCACATATACAGTACAGTCCACATATACAGTACAGTCCACATATATAGTACAGTCCACATATACAGTACAGTCCACATATACAGTACAGTCCATATATATAGTACAGTCCACATATACAGTACAGTCCACATATACTCTGGATAAGAGCGTCTGCTAAATGACTTAAATGTAAATGTAAATGTAATATACAGTACAGTCCACATATATAGTACAGTCCACATATATAGTACAGTCCACATATAGTACAGACATACAGTACAGTCCATATATATAGTACAGACATACAGTACAGTCCATATATACAGTACAGTCCACATATATAGTACAGTCCACATATACAGTACAGTCCACATATATAGTACAGTCCACATATATAGTACAGACATACAGTACAGTCCACATATATAGTACAGTCCATATATATAGTACAGACATACAGTACAGTCCACATATAGTACAGACATACAGTACAGTCCACATATAGTACAGACATACAGTACAGTCCACATATACAGTACATTTACATTTAAGTCATTTAGTAGACGCTCTTATCCAGAGCGACTTACAAATTGGTGCGTTCACCTTAAGACATCCAGTGGAACAGCCACTTCCTGCGGGATCGTCTGATACCAGCCACCCAGACAGCTGTTGAAACAGAGAACACTTTCTGCCTATAATAAAGCCCTTTTGTGGGGAAAAATATATTGTGACTGGCTGGGTCCTGGCTCCCCAGTGGATGGGCCTGGCTCCCCAGTGGATGGGCCTGGCTCCCCAGTGGATGGGCCCAGGCTCCCCAGTGGATGGGCCTGGCTCCCCAGTGGATGGGCCTGGCTCCCCAGTGGATGGGCCCAGGCTCCCCAGTGGATGGGCCTGGCTCCCCAGTGGATGGGCCTGGTCCCCAGTGGATGGGCCTGTCTCCCCAGTGGATGGACCTGGCTCCCCAGTGGATGGGCCCAGGCTCCCCAGTGGATGGGCCTGGCTCCCCAGTGGATGGGCCTGGCTCCCCAGTGGATGGACCTGGCTCCCCAGTGGATGGACCTGGCTCCCCAGTGGATGGGCCCAGGCTCCCCAGTGGATGGGCCCAGGCTCCCCAGTGGATGGGCCCAGGCTCCCCAGTGGATGGGCCCAGGCTCCCCAGTGGATGGGCCTGGCTCCCCAGTGGATGGGCCTGGCTCCCCAGTGGATGGGCCTGGCTCCCCAGTGGATGGGCCTGGCTCCCCAGTGGATGGACCTGGCTCCCCAGTGGATGGGCCTGGCTCCCCAGTGTATGGACCTGGCTCCCCAGTGGATGGGCCTGGCTCCCCAGTGGATGGACCTGGCTCCCCAGTGGATGGGCCTGGCTCCCCAGTGGATGGGCCTGTCTCCCCAGTGGATGGGCCCAGGCTCCCCAGTGGATGGGCCCAGGCTCCCCAGTGGATGGGCCCAGGCTCCCCAGTGGATGGGCCCAGGCTCCCCAGTGGATGGGCCTGGCTCCCCAGTGGATGGGCCTGGCTCCCCAGTGGATGGGCCCAGGCTCCCCAGTGGATGGGCCCAGGCTCCCCAGTGTATGGGCCTGGCTCCCCAGTGGATGGGCCTGGCTCCCCAGTGGATGGACCTGGCTCCCCAGTGGATGGGCCTGGTCCCCAGTGGATGGGCCTGGCTCCCCAGTGGATGGGCCTGGCTCCCCAGTGGATGGGCCCAGGCTCCCCAGTGGATGGGCCTGGCTCCCCAGTGGATGGGCCTGGCTCCCCAGTGGATGGGCCCAGGCTCCCCAGTGGATGGGCCTGGCTCCCCAGTGTATGGGCCTATGCCCACCCAGGCTCACCCATGTGAAATCCATAGATTAGGGCCTCATGAATATTTAAATTGACTGTAACTCAGAAATGGTTGCATGTTGTGTTTATTTTTTGTTCAGTATACATAAACTCAGCAAAAAAAATAAACGTCCTCTCACTGTCAACTGTGTTAATTTTCAGCAAACTTAACATTTGTAAATATTTGTATGACCATAACAAGATTCAACCACTGAGACATAAACTGAACAAGTTCCACAGACATGTGACTAACAGAAATGGAATAATGTGTCCCTGAACAAAGGGGGGTCAAAATCAAAAGTAACCGTCAGCCATATATATAGTACAGACATACAGTACAGTCCACATATATAGTACAGACATACAGTACAGTCCACATATATAGTACAGACATACAGTACAGTCCACATATATAGTACAGACATATATATAGTACAGACATACAGTACAGTCCATATATATAGTACAGTCCATATATATAGTACAGACATACATTATATAGTACAGACATACAGTACAGTCCATATATACAGTACAGACATACAGTACAGTCCACATATATAGTACAGTCATACAGTACAGTCCATATATACAGTACAGTCCATATATATAGTACAGTCCATATATACAGTACAGTCCATATATACAGTACAGTCCATATATACAGTACAGTCCATATATATAGTACAGTCCATATATACAGTACAGACATACAGTACAGTCCACATATATAGTACAGTCATACAGTACAGTCCATATATACAGTACAGACATACAGTAAAGTCCACATATACAGTACAGTCCACATATATAGTACAGACATACAGTACAGTCCACATATACAGTACAGACATACAGTACAGTCCACATATACAGTAAAGACATACAGTAAAGTCCACATATACAGTACAGTCCACATATATAGTACAGACATACAGTACAGTCCACATATACAGTACAGACATACAGTACAGTCCACATATATAGTACAGACATACAGTACAGTCCACATATATAGTACAGACATACAGTACAGTCCACATATATAGTACAGACATACAGTACAGTCCACATATACAGTACAGTCCACATATATAGTACAGACATACAGTACAGTCCACATATACAGTACAGTCCACATATATAGTACAGACATACAGTACAGTCCACATATATAGTACAGACATACAGTACAGTCCACATATATAGTACAGACATACAGTACAGTCCATATATATAGTACAGACATACAGTACAGTCCATATATACAGTACAGTCCACATATACAGTACAGTCCATATATATAGTACAGACATACAGTAAAGTCCACATATACAGTACAGTCCACATATATAGTACAGACATACAGTACAGTCCACATATACAGTACAGACATACAGTACAGTCCACATATACAGTAAAGACATACAGTAAAGTCCACATATACAGTACAGTCCACATATATAGTACAGACATACAGTACAGTCCACATATATAGTACAGTCATACAGTACAGTCCACATATACAGTAAAGACATACAGTAAAGTCCACATATACAGTACAGTCCACATATATAGTACAGACATACAGTACAGTCCACCTATATAGTACAGTCCATACAGTACAGTCCACATATACAGTACAGACATACAGTACAGTCCACATATATATAGTACAGACATACAGTACAGTCCACATATATAGTACAGACATACAGTACAGTCCACATATACAGTACAGTCCACATATATAGTACAGACATACAGTAGAGTCCACATATATAGTACAGACATACAGTACAGTCCACATATATAGTACAGTCCACATATATAGTACAGACATACAGTACAGTCCACATATATAGTACAGGCATACAGTACAGTCCATATATATAGTACAGACATACAGTACAGTCCATATATACAGTACAGTCCACATATGCAGTACAGTCCACATATATAGTACAGACATACAGTACAGTCCACATATATAGTACAGACATACAGTACAGTCCATATATACAGTACAGTCCACATATACAGTACAGTCCATATATAGTACAGACATACAGTACAGTCCATATATACAGTACAGTCCACATATACAGTACAGTCCATATATAGTACAGACATACAGTACAGTCCATATATATAGTACAGACATACAGTACAGTCCACATATACAGTACAGTCCACATATACAGTACAGTCCATATATATAGTACAGACATACAGTACAGTCCATATATATAGTACAGACATACAGTACAGTCCATATATATAGTACAGACATACAGTACAGTCCATATATACAGTACAGTCCACATATATAGTACAGACATACAGTACAGTCCACATATATAGTACAGACATACAGTACAGTCCACATATATAGTACAGACATACAGTACAGTCCACATATATAGTACAGACATACAGTACAGTCCATATATATAGTACAGACATACAGTACAGTCCATATATACAGTACAGTCCACATATACAGTACAGTCCATATATATAGTACAGACATACAGTACAGTCCATATATATAGTACAGACATACAGTACAGTCCACATATATAGTACAGACATACAGTACAGTCCACATATATAGTACAGTCCATATATACAGTACAGTCCACATATACAGTACAGTCCATATATATAGTTCAGACATATAGTACAGTCCATATATACAGTACAGTCCATATATATAGTACAGACATACAGTACAGTCCATATATATAGTACAGTCATACAGTACAGTCCATATATACAGTACAGACATACAGTAAAGTCCACATATACAGTACAGTCCACATATATAGTACAGACATACAGTACAGTCCACATATACAGTACAGACATACAGTACAGTCCACATATACAGTAAAGACATACAGTAAAGTCCACATATACAGTACAGTCCACATATATAGTACAGACATACAGTACAGTCCACATATACAGTACAGACATACAGTACAGTCCACATATATAGTACAGACATACAGTACAGTCCACATATATATAGTACAGACATACAGTACAGTCCACATATATAGTACAGACATACAGTACAGTCCACATATATAGTACAGACATACAGTACAGTCCACATATACAGTACAGTCCACATATATAGTACAGACATACAGTACAGTCCACATATACAGTACAGTCCACATATATAGTACAGACATACAGTACAGTCCACATATATAGTACAGACATACAGTACAGTCCACATATATAGTACAGACATACAGTACAGTCCATATATATAGTACAGACATACAGTACAGTCCATATATACAGTACAGTCCACATATACAGTACAGTCCATATATATAGTACAGACATACAGTACAGTCCATATATATAGTACAGACATACAGTACAGTCCACATATATAGTACAGACATACAGTACAGTCCACATATATAGTACAGACATACAGTACAGTCCATATATACAGTACAGTCCACATATACAGTACAGTCCACATATATAGTACAGACATATATATAGTACAGACATACAGTACAGTCCACATATACAGTACAGACATATATATAGTACAGACATACAGTACAGTCCACATATACAGTACAGACATACAGTATAAGCCATATATATAGTACAGACATACAGTACAGTCCACATATATAGTACAGTCCATATATATAGTACAGACATATAGTATATAGTACAGACATACAGTACAGTCCATATATACAGTACAGACATACAGTACAGTCCACATATATAGTACAGTCATACAGTACAGTCCACATATATAGTACAGTCATACAGTACAGTCCATATATACAGTACAGTCCATATATACAGTACAGTCCATATATATAGTACAGTCCACATATACAGTACAGTCATACAGTACAGTCCACATATATAGTACAGTCATACAGTACAGTCCACATATACAGTACAGACATACAGTACAGTCCACATATATAGTACAGACATACAGTACAGTCCACATATACAGTACAGACATACAGTACAGTCCACATATACAGTACAGTCCACATATATATAGTACAGACATACAGTACACATATATATAGTACAGACATACAGTACAGTCCACATATATAGTACAGACATACAGTACAGTCCACATATATAGTACAGACATACAGTACAGTCCATATATATAGTACAGACATATATATAGTACAGTCCATATATATAGTACAGACATACAGTATATAGTACAGACATATATACAGTACAGTCCACATATACAGTACAGACACAGTACAGTCCATATATATAGTACAGACATATAGTACAGTCCATATATATAGTACAGACATACATTATATAGTACAGACATACAGTACAGTCCATATATACAGTACAGACATACAGTACAGTCCACATATATAGTACAGTCATACAGTACAGTCCATATATACAGTACAGTCCATATATACAGTACAGTCCATATATACAGTACAGTCCATATATACAGTACAGTCCATATATACATTACAGTCCATATATACAGTACAGTCCATATATACAGTACAGTCCATATATACAGTACAGTCCATATATACAGTACAGTCCATATATACAGTACAGTCCATATATATAGTACAGTCCATATATACAGTACAGACATACAGTACAGTCCACATATATAGTACAGTCATACAGTACAGTCCACATATACAGTAAAGACATACAGTAAAGTCCACATATACAGTACAGTCCACATATATAGTACAGACATACAGTACAGTCCACCTATATAGTACAGTCCATACAGTACAGTCCACATATACAGTACAGACATACAGTACAGTCCACATATATAGTACAGACATACAGTACAGTCCACATATACAGTACAGTCCACATATATAGTACAGACATACAGTACAGTCCACATATACAGTACAGTCCACATATATAGTACAGACATACAGTACAGTCCACATATATAGTACAGTCCACATATATAGTACAGACATACAGTACAGTCCACATATATAGTACAGACATACAGTACAGTCCACATATATAGTACAGGCATACAGTACAGTCCATATATATAGTACAGACATACAGTACAGTCCACATATACAGTACAGTCCATATATATAGTACAGACATACAGTACAGTCCATATATATAGTACAGACATGCAGTACAGTCCACATATATAGTACAGACATACAGTACAGTCCACATATATAGTACAGACATACAGTACAGTCCATATATACAGTACAGTCCACATATACAGTACAGTCCATATATAGTACAGCCATACAGTACAGTCCATATATACAGTACAGTCCATATATACAGTACAGTCCATATATACATTACAGTCCATATATACAGTACAGTCCATATATACAGTACAGTCCATATATATAGTACAGTCCATATATACAGTACAGTCCATATATACAGTACAGTCCATATATACAGTACAGTCCATATATATAGTACAGTCCATATATACAGTACAGACATACAGTACAGTCCACATATATAGTACAGTCATACAGTACAGTCCACATATACAGTAAAGACATACAGTAAAGTCCACATATACAGTACAGTCCACATATATAGTACAGACATACAGTACAGTCCACCTATATAGTACAGTCCATACAGTACAGTCCACATATACAGTACAGACATACAGTACAGTCCACATATATAGTACAGTCCATATATATAGTACAGACATACAGTACAGTCCACATATATAGTACAGACATACAGTACAGTCCACATATATAGTACAGACATATATATAGTACAGACATACAGTACAGTCCATATATATAGTACAGTCCATATATATAGTACAGACATACATTATATAGTACAGACATACAGTACAGTCCATATATACAGTACAGACATACAGTACAGTCCACATATATAGTACAGTCATACAGTACAGTCCATATATACAGTACAGTCCATATATATAGTACAGTCCATATATACAGTACAGTCCATATATACAGTACAGTCCATATATACAGTACAGTCCATATATATAGTACAGTCCATATATACAGTACAGACATACAGTACAGTCCACATATATAGTACAGTCATACAGTACAGTCCATATATACAGTACAGACATACAGTAAAGTCCACATATACAGTACAGTCCACATATATAGTACAGACATACAGTACAGTCCACATATACAGTACAGACATACAGTACAGTCCACATATACAGTAAAGACATACAGTAAAGTCCACATATACAGTACAGTCCACATATATAGTACAGACATACAGTACAGTCCACATATACAGTACAGACATACAGTACAGTCCACATATATAGTACAGACATACAGTACAGTCCACATATATATAGTACAGACATACAGTCCAGTCCACATATAGTACAGACATACAGTACAGTCCACATATATAGTACAGACATACAGTACAGTCCACATATACAGTACAGTCCACATATATAGTACAGACATACAGTACAGTCCACATATACAGTACAGTCCACATATATAGTACAGACATACAGTACAGTCCACATATATAGTACAGACATACAGTACAGTCCACATATATAGTACAGACATACAGTACAGTCCATATATATAGTACAGACATACAGTACAGTCCATATATACAGTACAGTCCACATATACAGTACAGTCCATATATATAGTACAGACATACAGTAAAGTCCACATATACAGTACAGTCCACATATATAGTACAGACATACAGTACAGTCCACATATACAGTACAGACATACAGTACAGTCCACATATACAGTAAAGACATACAGTAAAGTCCACATATACAGTACAGTCCACATATATAGTACAGACATACAGTACAGTCCACATATATAGTACAGTCATACAGTACAGTCCACATATACAGTAAAGACATACAGTAAAGTCCACATATACAGTACAGTCCACATATATAGTACAGACATACAGTACAGTCCACCTATATAGTACAGTCCATACAGTACAGTCCACATATACAGTACAGACATACAGTACAGTCCACATATATATAGTACAGACATACAGTACAGTCCACATATATAGTACAGACATACAGTACAGTCCACATATACAGTACAGTCCACATATATAGTACAGACATACAGTAGAGTCCACATATATAGTACAGACATACAGTACAGTCCACATATATAGTACAGTCCACATATATAGTACAGACATACAGTACAGTCCACATATATAGTACAGGCATACAGTACAGTCCATATATATAGTACAGACATACAGTACAGTCCATATATACAGTACAGTCCACATATGCAGTACAGTCCACATATATAGTACAGACATACAGTACAGTCCACATATATAGTACAGACATACAGTACAGTCCATATATACAGTACAGTCCACATATACAGTACAGTCCATATATAGTACAGACATACAGTACAGTCCATATATACAGTACAGTCCACATATACAGTACAGTCCATATATAGTACAGACATACAGTACAGTCCATATATATAGTACAGACATACAGTACAGTCCACATATACAGTACAGTCCACATATACAGTACAGTCCATATATATAGTACAGACATACAGTACAGTCCATATATATAGTACAGACATACAGTACAGTCCATATATATAGTACAGACATACAGTACAGTCCATATATACAGTACAGTCCACATATATAGTACAGACATACAGTACAGTCCACATATATAGTACAGACATACAGTACAGTCCACATATATAGTACAGACATACAGTACAGTCCATATATATAGTACAGACATACAGTACAGTCCATATATACAGTACAGTCCACATATACAGTACAGTCCATATATATAGTACAGACATACAGTACAGTCCATATATATAGTACAGACATACAGTACAGTCCACATATATAGTACAGACATACAGTACAGTCCACATATATAGTACAGTCCATATATACAGTACAGTCCACATATACAGTACAGTCCATATATATAGTTCAGACATATAGTACAGTCCATATATACAGTACAGTCCATATATATAGTACAGACATACAGTACAGTCCATATATATAGTACAGTCATACAGTACAGTCCATATATACAGTACAGACATACAGTAAAGTCCACATATACAGTACAGTCCACATATATAGTACAGACATACAGTACAGTCCACATATACAGTACAGACATACAGTACAGTCCACATATACAGTAAAGACATACAGTAAAGTCCACATATACAGTACAGTCCACATATATAGTACAGACATACAGTACAGTCCACATATACAGTACAGACATACAGTACAGTCCACATATATAGTACAGACATACAGTACAGTCCACATATATAGTACAGACATACAGTACAGTCCACATATATAGTACAGACATACAGTACAGTCCACATATATAGTACAGACATACAGTACAGTCCACATATACAGTACAGTCCACATATATAGTACAGACATACAGTACAGTCCACATATACAGTACAGTCCACATATATAGTACAGACATACAGTACAGTCCACATATATAGTACAGACATACAGTACAGTCCACATATATAGTACAGACATACAGTACAGTCCATATATATAGTACAGACATACAGTACAGTCCATATATACAGTACAGTCCACATATACAGTACAGTCCATATATATAGTACAGACATACAGTACAGTCCATATATATAGTACAGACATACAGTACAGTCCACATATATAGTACAGACATACAGTACAGTCCACATATATAGTACAGACATACAGTACAGTCCATATATACAGTACAGTCCACATATACAGTACAGTCCACATATATAGTACAGACATACAGTACAGTCCACATATATAGTACAGACATATATATAGTACAGACATACAGTACAGTCCACATATACAGTACAGACATATATATAGTACAGACATACAGTACAGTCCACATATACAGTACAGACATACAGTATAAGCCATATATATAGTACAGACATACAGTACAGTCCACATATATAGTACAGTCCATATATATAGTACAGACATATAGTATATAGTACAGACATACAGTACAGTCCATATATACAGTACAGACATACAGTACAGTCCACATATATAGTACAGTCATACAGTACAGTCCACATATATAGTACAGTCATACAGTACAGTCCATATATACAGTACAGTCCATATATACAGTACAGTCCATATATATAGTACAGTCCACATATACAGTACAGTCATACAGTACAGTCCACATATATAGTACAGTCATACAGTACAGTCCACATATACAGTACAGACATACAGTACAGTCCACATATATAGTACAGACATACAGTACAGTCCACATATACAGTACAGACATACAGTACAGTCCACATATACAGTACAGTCCTCATATATATAGTACAGACATACAGTACACATATATATAGTACAGACATACAGTACAGTCCACATATATAGTACAGACATACAGTACAGTCCACATATATAGTACAGACATACAGTACAGTCCATATATATAGTACAGACATATAGTACAGTCCATATATATAGTACAGACATACAGTATATAGTACAGACATATATACAGTACAGTCCACATATACAGTACAGACACAGTACAGTCCATATATATAGTACAGACATATAGTACAGTCCATATATATAGTACAGACATACATTATATAGTACAGACATACAGTACAGTCCATATATACAGTACAGACATACAGTACAGTCCACATATATAGTACAGTCATACAGTACAGTCCATATATACAGTACAGTCCATATATACAGTACAGTCCATATATACAGTACAGTCCATATATACAGTACAGTCCATATATACATTACAGTCCATATATACAGTACAGTCCATATATACAGTACAGTCCATATATACAGTACAGTCCATATATACAGTACAGTCCATATATACAGTACAGTCCATATATATAGTACAGTCCATATATACAGTACAGACATACAGTACAGTCCACATATATAGTACAGTCATACAGTACAGTCCACATATACAGTAAAGACATACAGTAAAGTCCACATATACAGTACAGTCCACATATATAGTACAGACATACAGTACAGTCCACCTATATAGTACAGTCCATACAGTACAGTCCACATATACAGTACAGACATACAGTACAGTCCACATATATAGTACAGACATACAGTACAGTCCACATATACAGTACAGTCCATATATACAGTACAGTCCATATATACAGTACAGTCCATATATACAGTACAGTCCATATATACAGTACAGTCCATATATATAGTACAGTCCATATATACAGTACAGACATACAGTACAGTCCACATATATAGTACAGTCATACAGTACAGTCCACATATACAGTAAAGACATACAGTAAAGTCCACATATACAGTACAGTCCACATATATAGTACAGACATACAGTACAGTCCACCTATATAGTACAGTCCATACAGTACAGTCCACATATACAGTACAGACATACAGTACAGTCCACATATATAGTACAGACATACAGTACAGTCCACATATACAGTACAGTCCACATATATAGTACAGACATACAGTACAGTCCACATATACAGTACAGTCCACATATATAGTACAGACATACAGTACAGTCCACATATATAGTACAGTCCACATATATAGTACAGACATACAGTACAGTCCACATATATAGTACAGACATACAGTACAGTCCACATATATAGTACAGGCATACAGTACAGTCCATATATATAGTACAGACATACAGTACAGTCCACATATACAGTACAGTCCATATATATAGTACAGACATACAGTACAGTCCATATATATAGTACAGACATGCAGTACAGTCCACATATATAGTACAGACATACAGTACAGTCCACATATATAGTACAGACATACAGTACAGTCCATATATACAGTACAGTCCACATATACAGTACAGTCCATATATAGTACAGCCATACAGTACAGTCCATATATACAGTACAGTCCATATATACAGTACAGTCCATATATACATTACAGTCCATATATACAGTACAGTCCATATATACAGTACAGTCCATATATATAGTACAGTCCATATATACAGTACAGTCCATATATACAGTACAGTCCATATATACAGTACAGTCCATATATATAGTACAGTCCATATATACAGTACAGACATACAGTACAGTCCACATATATAGTACAGTCATACAGTACAGTCCACATATACAGTAAAGACATACAGTAAAGTCCACATATACAGTACAGTCCACATATATAGTACAGACATACAGTACAGTCCACCTATATAGTACAGTCCATACAGTACAGTCCACATATACAGTACAGACATACAGTACAGTCCACATATATATAGTACAGACATACAGTACAGTCCACATATATAGTACAGACATACAGTACAGTCCACATATACAGTACAGTCCACATATATAGTACAGACATACAGTAGAGTCCACATATATAGTACAGACATACAGTACAGTCCACATATATAGTACAGTCCACATATATAGTACAGACATACAGTACAGTCCACATATATAGTACAGGCATACAGTACAGTCCATATATATAGTACAGACATACAGTACAGTCCATATATACAG
The DNA here is from genome assembly GCF_034236695.1 of Oncorhynchus nerka. Taxonomy (NCBI): domain Eukaryota; kingdom Metazoa; phylum Chordata; class Actinopteri; order Salmoniformes; family Salmonidae; genus Oncorhynchus; species Oncorhynchus nerka. The sequence continues at coordinate 1,561,274 of NC_088401.1, read as the reverse complement.
TACAGTCCACATATGCAGTACAGTCCACATATATAGTACAGACATACAGTACAGTCCACATATATAGTACAGACATACAGTACAGTCCATATATACAGTACAGTCCACATATACAGTACAGTCCATATATAGTACAGACATACAGTACAGTCCATATATACAGTACAGTCCACATATACAGTACAGTCCACATATACAGTACAGTCCACATATACAGTACAGTCCATATATATAGTACAGACATACAGTACAGTCCATATATATAGTACAGACATACAGTACAGTCCATATATATAGTACAGACATACAGTACAGTCCATATATACAGTACAGTCCACATATATAGTACAGACATACAGTACAGTCCACATATATAGTACAGACATACAGTACAGTCCACATATATAGTACAGACATACAGTACAGTCCACATATATAGTACAGACATACAGTACAGTCCATATATATAGTACAGTCCATATATACAGTACAGTCCATATATACAGTACAGTCCATATATATAGTACAGTACAGTCCATATATATAGTACAGACATACAGTACAGTCCATATATATAGTACAGACATACAGTACAGTCCACATATATAGTACAGTCCATATATACAGTACAGTCCACATATACAGTACAGTCCATATATACAGTACAGTCCATATATATAGTACAGTCCATATATATAGTACAGACATACAGTACAGTCCATATATATAGTACAGTCATACAGTACAGTCCATATATACAGTACAGACATACAGTAAAGTCCACATATACAGTACAGTCCACATATATAGTACAGACATACAGTACAGTCCACATATACAGTACAGACATACAGTACAGTCCACATATAGTACAGACATACAGTACAGTCCACATATATATAGTACAGACATACAGTACAGTCCACATATATAGTACAGACATACAGTACAGTCCACATATATAGTACAGACATACAGTACAGTCCACATATACAGTACAGTCCACAGTCCATATATAGTACAGACATACAGTACAGTCCACATATACAGTACAGTCCACATATATAGTACAGACATACAGTACAGTCCACATATATATAGTACAGACATACAGTACAGTCCACATATATAGTACAGACATACAGTACAGTCCATATATATAGTACAGACATACAGTACAGTCCATATATACAGTACAGTCCACATATACAGTACAGTCCATATATATAGTACAGACATACAGTACAGTCCATATATATAGTACAGACATACAGTACAGTCCACATATATAGTACAGACATACAGTACAGTCCACATATATAGTACAGACATACAGTACAGTCCATATATACAGTACAGTCCACATATACAGTACAGTCCACATATATAGTACAGACATATATATAGTACAGACATACAGTACAGTCCACATATACAGTACAGACATATATATAGTACAGACATACAGTACAGTCCACATATACAGTACAGACATACAGTATAAGCCATATATATAGTACAGACATACAGTACAGTCCATATATATAGTACAGACATATAGTATATAGTACAGACATACAGTACAGTCCATATATACAGTACAGACATACAGTACAGTCCACATATATAGTACAGTCATACAGTACAGTCCACATATATAGTACAGTCATACAGTACAGTCCATATATACAGTACAGTCCATATATACAGTACAGTCCATATATATAGTACAGTCCACATATACAGTACAGTCATACAGTACAGTCCACATATATAGTACAGTCATACAGTACAGTCCACATATACAGTACAGACATACAGTACAGTCCACATATATAGTACAGACATACAGTACAGTCCATATATATAGTACAGACATATAGTACAGTCCATATATATAGTACAGTCCTACATACATTATATAGTACAGACATACAGTACAGTCCATATATACAGTACAGACATACAGTACAGTCCACATATATAGTACAGTCATACAGTACAGTCCATATATACAGTACAGACATACAGTACAGTCCATATATATAGTACAGACATATAGTACAGTCCATATATATAGTACAGACATACAGTACAGACATATATACAGTACAGTCCACATACAGTACAGTACAGTCCACATATATAGTACAGACATACAGTACAGTCCATATATATAGTACAGACATACATTATATAGTACAGACATACAGTACAGTCCATATATATAGTACAGACATATAGTACAGTCCATATATATAGTACAGACATACAGTATATAGTACAGACATATATACAGTACAGTCCACATATACAGTACAGACACAGTACAGTCCATATATATAGTACAGACATATAGTACAGTCCATATATATAGTACAGACATACATTATATAGTACAGACATACAGTACAGTCCATATATACAGTACAGACATACAGTACAGTCCACATATATAGTACAGTCATACAGTACAGTCCATATATACAGTACAGTCCATATATACAGTACAGTCCATATATATATACAGTACAGTCCATATATACAGTACAGTCCATATATACATTACAGTCCATATATACAGTACAGTCCATATATACAGTACAGTCCATATATATAGTACAGTCCATATATACAGTACAGTCCATATATACAGTACAGTCCATATATATCCATATATATAGTACAGTCCATATATACAGTACAGACATACAGTACAGTCCACATATATAGTACAGTCATACAGTACAGTCCACATATACAGTAAAGACATACAGTAAAGTCCACATATACAGTACAGTCCACATATATAGTACAGACATACAGTACAGTCCACCTATATAGTACAGTCCATACAGTACAGTCCACATATACAGTACAGACATACAGTACAGTCCACATATATATAGTACAGACATACAGTACAGTCCACATATATAGTACAGTCCACATATATAGTACAGACATACAGTACAGTCCACATATACAGTACAGTCCACATATATAGTACAGACATACAGTACAGTCCACATATATAGTACAGTCCACATATATAGTACAGACATACAGTACAGTCCACATATATAGTACAGACATACAGTACAGTCCACATATATAGTACAGGCATACAGTACAGTCCATATATACAGTACAGTCCACATATACAGTACAGTCCATATATATAGTACAGACATACAGTACAGTCCATATATATAGTACAGACATGCAGTACAGTCCACATATATAGTACAGACATACAGTACAGTCCACATATATAGTACAGACATACAGTACAGTCCATATATACAGTACAGTCCACATATACAGTACAGTCCATATATAGTACAGACATACAGTACAGTCCATATATACAGTACAGTCCATATATACAGTACAGTCCATATATACATTACAGTCCATATATACAGTACAGTCCATATATACAGTACAGTCCATATATATAGTACAGTCCATATATACAGTACAGTCCATATATACAGTACAGTCCATATATACAGTACAGTCCATATATATAGTACAGTCCATATATACAGTACAGACATACAGTACAGTCCACATATATAGTACAGTCATACAGTACAGTCCACATATACAGTAAAGACATACAGTAAAGTCCACATATACAGTACAGTCCACATATATAGTACAGACATACAGTACAGTCCACCTATATAGTACAGTCCATACAGTACAGTCCACATATACAGTACAGACATACAGTACAGTCCACATATATATAGTACAGACATACAGTACAGTCCACATATATACAGACATACAGTACAGACATATACAGTACAGTCCACATATATAGTACAGACATACAGTAGAGTCCACATATAGTACAGTACAGTCACATATATAGTACAGTCCACATATATAGTACAGACATACAGTCCACATATATAGTACAGACATACAGTACAGTCCACATATATAGTACAGACATACAGTACAGTCATATATAGTACAGACATACAGTACAGTCCACATATATAGTACAGTACATCCACACAGTACAGTCAGTCCATATATAGTACAGACATACAGTACAGTCCATATATATAGTACAGACATACAGTACAGTCCATATATACAGTACAGTCCACATATACAGTACAGTCCATATATATAGTACAGACATACAGTACAGTCCATATATATAGTACAGACATGCAGTACAGTCCACATATATAGTACAGACATACAGTACAGTCCACATATATAGTACAGACATACAGTACAGTCCATATATACAGTACAGTCCACATATACAGTACAGTCCATATATAGTACAGACATACAGTACAGTCCATATATATAGTACAGACATACAGTACAGTCCACATATACAGTACAGTCCACATATACAGTACAGTCCATATATATAGTACAGACATACAGTACAGTCCATATATATAGTACAGACATACAGTACAGTCCATATATATAGTACAGACATACAGTACAGTCCATATATACAGTACAGTCCACATATATAGTACAGACATACAGTACAGTCCACATATATAGTCCACAGACATACAGTACAGTCCATATATACAGTATCCATATATATAGTACAGACATACAGTACAGTCCACATATATACAGTACAGTCCATATATACAGTACAGTCCATATATATAGTACAGACATACAGTACAGTCCATATATACAGTACAGTCCACATATACAGTACAGTCCATATATACAGTACAGTCCACATATACAGTACAGTCCATATATATAGTACAGACATACAGTACAGTCCACATATATAGTACAGACATACAGTACAGTCCACATATATAGTACAGTCCATATATACAGTACAGTCCACATATACAGTACAGTCCATATATACAGTACAGTCCATATATATAGTTCAGACATATAGTACAGTCCATATATACAGTACAGTCCATATATATAGTACAGACATACAGTACAGTCCATATATACAGTACAGTCCACATATACAGTACAGTCCATATATACAGTACAGTCCATATATATAGTACAGACATACAGTACAGTCCATATATACAGTACAGTCCACATATACAGTACAGTCCATATATACAGTACAGTCCATATATATAGTACAGTCATACAGTACAGTCCATATATATAGTACAGACATATAGTACAGTCCATATATACAGTACAGACATACAGTACAGTCCACATATACAGTACAGTCCACATATATAGTACAGACATATAGTACAGTCCACATATATAGTACAGTCCATATATACAGTACAGTCCACATATACAGTACAGTCCATATATACAGTACAGTCCATATATATAGTTCAGACATATAGTACAGTCCATATATACAGTACAGTCCATATATATAGTACAGACATACAGTACAGTCCATATATACAGTACAGTCCACATATAGTACAGTCCATATATACAGTACAGTCCATATATATAGTACAGACATACAGTACAGTCCATATATATAGTACAGACATACAGTACAGTCCACATATACAGTACAGTCCATATATATAGTACAGACATACAGTACAGTCCACATATACAGTACAGTCCACATATATAGTACAGACATATAGTACAGTCCACATATATAGTACAGTCCATATATACAGTACAGACATACAGTACAGTCCACATATATAGTACAGACATACAGTACAGTCCATATATACAGTACAGTCCATATATATAGTACAGACATACAGTACAGTCCACATATATAGTACAGTCCACATATATAGTACAGTCCATATATATAGTACAGACATACAGTACAGTCCATATATACAGTACAGTCCACATATATAGTACAGACATATAGTACAGTCCACATATATAGTACAGTCCATATATATAGTACAGACATACAGTACAGTCCATATATATAGTACAGACATACAGTACAGTCCACATATACAGTACAGTCCACATATATAGTACAGACATATAGTACAGTCCACATATACAGTACAGTCCATATATATAGTACAGACATACAGTACAGTCCACATATATAGTACAGACATACAGTACAGTCCATATATATAGTACAGACATACAGTACAGTCCACACATACAGTACAGTCCACATATATAGTACAGTCCACATATATAGTACAGACATACAGTACAGTCCATATATACAGTACAGACATACAGTAAAGTCCATATATATAGTACAGACATACAGTACAGTCCACATATATAGTACAGTCCACATATATAGTACAGACATACAGTACAGTCCACATATATAGTACAGTCCACATATATAGTACAGACATACAGTACAGTCCATATATAGTACAGACATACAGTACAGTCCACATATACAGTACATATATATATATATATATATACTGCTCAAACAACACAATGTAACTCCAAGTCAATCAAACTTCTGTGAAATCAAACTGTCCACTTAGGAAGCAACACTGATTGACAATACATGTCACATGCTGTTGTGCAAATGGAATAGACAACAGGTGGAAATTATAGGCAATTAGCAAGACACCCCCAATAAAGGAGTGGTTCTGCAGGTGGGGACCACAGACCACTTCTCAGTTCCTATGCTTCCTGGCTGATGTTTTGGTCACTTTTGAATCCTGGCGGTGCTTTCACTCTAGTGGTAGCATGAGACGGAGTCTACAACCCACACAAGTGGCTCAGGTAGTGCAGCTCATCCAGGATGGAACATCAATGCGAGATGTGGCAAGAAGGTTTGCTGTGTCTGTCAGCGTAGTGTCCAGAGCATGGAGGCGCTACCAGGAGACAGGCCAGTACATCAGGAGACGTGGAGGCCGTAGGAGGGCAACAACCCAGCAGCAGGACCGCTACCTCCGCCTTTGTGCAAGGAGGAGCAGGAGGAGCACTGCCAGAGCCCTGCAAAATGACCTCCAGCAGTCCACAAATGTGCATGTGTTTGCTCAAACGGTCAGAAACAGACTCCATGAGGGTGGTATGAGGGTCCGACGTCCACAGGTGGGGGGTTGTGCTTACAGCCCAACACCGTGCAGGACGTTTGGCATTTGCCAGAGAACACCAAGATTGGCAAATTCGCCACTGGCGCCCTGTGCTCTTCACAGATGAAAGCAGGTTCACACTGAGCACGTGACAGACATGACAGAGTCTGGAGACGCCGTGGAGAACGTTCTGCTGCCTGCAACATCCTCCCGCATGACCGGTTTGGCGGTGTGTCAGTCATGGTGTGGGGTGGCATTTCTTTGGGGGGTCCGCACAGCCCTCCATGTGCTCGCCAGAGGTAGCCTGACTGCCATTAGGTACCGAGATGAGATCCTCAGACCCCTTGTGAGACCATATGCTGGTGCGGTTGGCCCTGGGTTCCTCCTAATGCAAGACAATGCTAGACCTCATGTGGCTGGAGTGTGTCAGCAGTTCCTGCAAGAGGAAGGCATTGATGCTATGGACTGGCCCGCCCGTTCCCCAGACCTGAATCCAATTGAGCACATCTGGGACATCATGTCTTGCTCCATCCACAGACTGTCTAGGAGTTGGCGGATGCTTTAGTCCAGGTCTGGGAGGAGATCCCTCAGGAGACCATCCGCCACCTCATCAGGAGCATGCCCAGGCGTTGTAGGGAGGTCATACAGGCACGTGGAGGCCACACACACTACTGAACCTCATTTTGACTTGTTTTAAGGACATTACATCAAAGTTGGATCAGCCTGTAGTGTGGTTTTCCACTTTAATTGTGAGTGTGACTCCAAATCCAGACCTCCATGGGTTGATACATTTGATTTCCATTGATCATTTTTGTGTGATTTTGTTGTCAGCACATTCAACTATGTAAAGAAACAAATTATTTAATAAGAATATTTCATTCATTCAGATCTAGGATGTGTTATTTTAGTGTTCCCTTTATTGTTTTGAGCAGTGTATATAGTACAGAAACATAGTACAGTCCATACATCCTGCTGCTTGTCATGAGCCACTGTCTGGGTCAGACAATCTCTACAGGGAATCTGTAAATGTCATTTGATAAAAAAGTGCTATAAAATATGTATTTACAGTACAATAATATCTTTATTACAGGAGAACGCCAGCAAAGCCAATAATGTGCTCTGTGTACAACACAGCATCTGGTATTGGGCCGTCTGTCTCTCTACAACACAGCATCTAGACTCTGGCATTGTGTCGTCTGTCTCTCTACAACACAGCATCTAGACTCTGGCATTGGGCCGTCTGTCTCGCTCTACAACACAGCATCTAGACTCTGGCATTGTGTCGTCTGTCTCTCTACAACACAGCATCTAGACTCTGGCATTGGGCCGTCTGTCTCTCTACAACACAGCATCTAGACTCTGGCATTGGGCCGTCTGTCTCTCTCTACAACACAGCATCTAGTATTGTGTCGTCTGTCTCTCTACAACACAGCACAGCTGTCAGGTCGTATATTAAACGTGTTCCAGTCAGGTCGTATATTAAACGTGTTCCAGTCAGGTCGTATATTAAACGTGTTCCAGTCAGGTCGTATATTAAACGTGTTCCAGTCAGGTCGTATATTAAACGTGTTCCAGTCAGGTCGTATATTAAACGTGTTCCAGTCAGGTCGTATATTAAACGTGTTCCAGTCAGGTCGTTATATTAAACGTGTTCCAGTCAGGTCGTTATATTAAACGTGTTCCAGTCAGGTCGTATATTAAACGTGTTCCAGTCAGGTCGTTATCGTTTCCAGTCAGGTCGTATATTAAACGTGTTCCAGTCAGGTCGTGTGTTCCAGTCAGGTCGTATATTAAACGTGTTCCAGTCAGGTCGTATATTAAACGTGTTCCAGTCAGGTCGTTATATTAAACGTGTTCCAGTCAGGTCGTTATATTATATTAAACGTGTTCCAGTCAGGTCGTCCAGTCAGGTCGTATATTAAACGTGTTCCAGTCAGGTCGTATATTAAACGTGTTCCAGTCAGGTCGTTATATTAAACGTGTTCCAGTCAGGTCGTATATTAAACGTGTTCCAGTCAGGTCGTATATTAAACGTATTAAACGTTCCAGTCAGGTCGTTATATTAAACGTGTTCCAGTCAGGTCATTATATTAAACGTGTTCCAGTCAGGTTCCAGTCAGTCGTATATTAAACGTGTTCCAGTCAGGTCGTATATTAAACGTGTTCCAGTCAGGTCGTATATTAAACGTAGGTATTATTAAACGTGTTCCAGTCAGGTCGTTATATTAAACGTGTTCCAGTCAGGTCGTATATTAAACGTGTTCCAGTCAGGTCGTTATATTAAACGTGTTCCAGTCAGGTCGTGTTCCATCAGGTTAAAGTCAGGTCGTATTAAACGTTCCAGTCAGGTCGTATATTAAACGTGTTCCAGTCAGGTCGTTATATTAAACGTGTTCCAGTCAGGTCCAGTCAGGTCGTATATTAAACGTGTTCCAGTCAGGTCGTTATATTAAACGTGTTCCAGTCAGGTCGTTATATTAAACGTGTTCCAGTCAGGTCGTTATATTAAACGTGTTCCAGTCAGGTTATTAAACGTGTTCCAGTCAGGTCGTGTTCCAGTCAGGTCGTATATTAAACGTGTTCCAGTCAGGTCGTATATTAAACGTGTTCCAGTCAGGTCGTATATTAAACGTGTTCCAGTCAGGTCGTATATTAAACGTGTTCCAGTCAGGTCGTATATTAAACGTGTTCCAGTCAGGTCGTTATATTAAACGTGTTCCAGTCAGGTCGTATAAGCCAGGTCGTTATATTAAACGTGTTCCAGTTCCAGTCAGGTCGTTATATTAAACGTGTTCCAGTCAGGTCGTTATATTAAACGTGTTCCAGTCAGGTTCCAGTCAGGTCGTATATTAAACGTGTTCCAAGGTCGTATATTAAACGTGTTCCAGTGGTTCCCAGTCAGGTCGTATAGGTTCCACAGTCAGGTCGTATATTAAACGTGTTTCCATCAGGTCGTAAAAACGTGTTCCAGTCAGGTCGTTATATTAAACGTGTTCCAGTCAGGTCGTTATATTAAACCAGTCAGGTCGTATCCCAGTCAGGTCGTTATATTAAACGTGTTCCACAGTCAGGTCGTATATTAAACGTGTTCCAGTCAGGTCGTATATTAAACGTGTTCCAGTCAGGTCGTTATATTAAACGTGTTCCAGTCAGGTCGTTATATTAAACGTGTTCCAGTCAGGTCGTTATATTAAACGTGTTCCAGTCAGGTCGTTATATTAAACGTGTTCCAGTCAGGTCGTTATATTAAACGTGTTCCAGTCAGGTCGTTATATTAAACGTGTTCCAGTCAGGTCGTTATATTAAACGTGTTCCAGTCAGGTCGTTATATTAAACGTGTTCCAGTCAGGTCGTTATATTAAACGTGTTCCAGTCAGGTCGTATATTAAACGTGTTCCAGTCAGGTCGTATATTAAACAGTGTGAGACCAGTCAGGTCGTGTTAAATCAGTTTGCCAGTCAGTGACATGGTGATTCTGCCTGATATAAACCTGTTATGGAGATGCTGGTCGATATTAAACTGTTGTGGAGATGCTGCATAGCCTGTTGTGGTGATTCTGCCTGATATAGCCTGTTATGGAGATGCTGCCTGATATAGCCTGTTGTGGAGATGCTGCCTGATATAGCCTGTTATGGTGATTCTGCCTGATATAGCCTGTTATGGTGATTCTGCCTGATATAGCCTGTTGTGGAGATGCTGCCTGATATAGCCTGTTGTGGTGATTCTGCCTGATATAGCCTGTTGTGGTGATGCTGCCTGATATAGCCTGTTATGGAGATGCTGCCTGATATAGCCTGTTATGGTGATTCTGCCTGATATAGCCTGTTATGGTGATTCTGCCTGATATAGCCTGTTATGCTGCCTGATTCCTGTTATGGAGATGCTGATATAGCCTGTTATGGTGATGCTGCCTGATATAGCCTGTTATGGAGATTCTGCCTGATATAGCCTGTTATGGTGATGCTGCCTGATATAGCCTGTTATGGTGATGCTGCCTGATATAGCCTGTTATGGTGATGCTGCCTGATATAGCCTGTTATGGTGATTGCCTGCCTGATATAGCCTGTTGTGGAGATGCTGCCTGATATAGCCTGTTAGATTCTGCCTGATTCTGCTGCCTGATATAGCCTGTTGTGGAGATGCTGCCTGATATAGCCTGTTGTGGTGATGCTGCCTGATATAGCCTGTTGTGGTGATTCTGCCTGATATAGCCTGTTATGGAGATGATTAGCCTGTTATGGTGATTCTGCCTGATATAGCCTGTTATGGTGATTCTGCCTGATATAGCCTGTTATGGTTCTGATGCCTGTTATGGTGATGCTGCCTGATATAGCCTGTTATGGAGATGCTGCCTGATATAGCCTGTTATGGTGATGCTGCCTGATATAGCCTGTTATGGTGATGCTGCCTGATATAGCCTGTTATGGAGTTGCTGCCTGATATAGCCTGTTGTGGAGATGCTGCCTGATATAGCCTGTTATGGTGATTCTGCCTGATATAGCCTGTTATGGTGATTCTGCCTGATATAGCCTGTTATGGTGATGCTGCCTGATATAGCCTGTTATGGTGATGCTGCCTGATATAGCCTGTTATGGTGATGCTGCCTGATATAGCCTGTTGTGGAGATGCTGCCTGATATAGCCTGTTATGGTGATGCTGCCTGATATAGCCTGTTGTGATGCTGCCTGATATAGCCTGTTATGGAGATGCTGCCTGATATAGCCTGTTGTGATGCTGCCTGATATAGCCTGTTATGGAGATGCTGCCTGATATAGCCTGTTATGGAGATGCTGCCTGATATAGCCTGTTATGGAGATGCTGCCTGATATAGCCTGTTATGGAGATGCTGCCTGATATAGCCTGTTATGGTGATGCTGCCTGATATAGCCTGTTATGGAGATGCTGCCTGATATAGCCTGTTATGGAGATGCTGCCTGATATAGCCTGTTGTGGAGATGCTGCCTGATATAGCCTGTTATGGTGATTCTGCCTGATATAGCCTGTTATGGTGATTCTGCCTGATATAGCCTGTTATGGTGATGCTGCCTGATATAGCCTGTTATGGTGATGCTGCCTGATATAGCCTGTTATGGTGATTCTGCCTGATATAGCCTGTTATGGTGATGCTGCCTGATATAGCCTGTTATGGAGATGCTGCCTGATATAGCCTGTTATGGTGATGCTGCCTGATATAGCCTGTTATGGTGATGCTGCCTGATATAGCCTGTTATGGAGTTGCTGCCTGATATAGCCTGTTGTGGAGATGCTGCCTGATATAGCCTGTTATGGTGATTCTGCCTGATATAGCCTGTTATGGTGATTCTGCCTGATATAGCCTGTTATGGTGATGCTGCCTGATATAGCCTGTTATGGTGATGCTGCCTGATATAGCCTGTTATGGTGATGCTGCCTGATATAGCCTGTTGTGGAGATGCTGCCTGATATAGCCTGTTATGGTGATGCTGCCTGATATAGCCTGTTGTGATGCTGCCTGATATAGCCTGTTATGGAGATGCTGCCTGATATAGCCTGTTGTGATGCTGCCTGATATAGCCTGTTATGGAGATGCTGCCTGATATAGCCTGTTATGGAGATGCTGCCTGATATAGCCTGTTATGGAGATGCTGCCTGATATAGCCTGTTATGGAGATGCTGCCTGATATAGCCTGTTATGGTGATGCTGCCTGATATAGCCTGTTATGGAGATGCTGCCTGATATAGCCTGTTATGGAGATGCTGCCTGATATAGCCTGTTGTGGAGATGCTGCCTGATATAGCCTGTTATGGTGATTCTGCCTGATATAGCCTGTTATGGTGATTCTGCCTGATATAGCCTGTTATGGTGATGCTGCCTGATATAGCCTGTTATGGTGATGCTGCCTGATATAGCCTGTTATGGTGATGCTGCCTGATATAGCCTGTTGTGGAGATGCTGCCTGATATAGCCTGTTATGGTGATGCTGCCTGATATAGCCTGTTGTGATGCTGCCTGATATAGCCTGTTATGGAGATGCTGCCTGATATAGCCTGTTGTGATGCTGCCTGATATAGCCTGTTATGGAGATGCTGCCTGATATAGCCTGTTATGCTGCCTGATATAGCCTGTTATGGAGATGCTGCCTGATATAGCCTGTTATGGAGATGCTGCCTCATATAGCCTGTTATGGAGATGCTGCCTGTTATAGCCTGTTGTGGAGATGCTGCCTGATATAGCCTGTTGTGGAGATGCTGCCTGATATAGCCTGTTATGGAGATGCTGCCTGATATAGCCTGTTATGGAGATGCTGCCTGATATAGCCTGTTATGGAGATGCTGCCTGATATAGCCTGTTATGGAGATGCTGCCTGATATAGCCTGTTATGGAGATGCTGCCTGATATAGCCTGTTATGGAGATGCTGCCTGATATAGCCTGTTATGGAGATGCTGCCTGATATAGCCTGTTATGGTGATGCTGCCTGATATAGCCTGTTATGGAGATGCTGCCTGATATAGCCTGTTATGGAGATGCTGCCTGATATAGCCTGTTGTGGAGATGCTGCCTGATATAGCCTGTTATGGTGATTCTGCCTGATATAGCCTGTTATGGTGATTCTGCCTGATATAGCCTGTTATGGTGATGCTGCCTGATATAGCCTGTTATGGAGATGCTGCCTGATATAGCCTGTTATGGAGATGCTGCCTGATATAGCCTGTTATGGAGATGCTGCCTGATATAGCCTGTTATGGAGATGCTGCCTCATATAGCCTGTTATGGAGATGCTGCCTGTTATAGCCTGTTGTGGAGATGCTGCCTGATATAGCCTGTTGTGGAGATGCTGCCTGATATAGCCTGTTATGGAGATGCTGCCTGATATAGCCTGTTATGGAGATGCTGCCTGATATAGCCTGTTATGGAGATGCTGCCTGATATAGCCTGTTATGGAGATGCTGCCTGATATAGCCTGTTATGGAGATGCTGCCTGATATAGCCTGTTATGGAGATGCTGCCTGATATAGCCTGTTATGGAGATGCTGCCTGATATAGCCTGTTATGGTGATGCTGCCTGATATAGCCTGTTATGGAGATGCTGCCTGATATAGCCTGTTATGGAGATGCTGCCTGATATAGCCTGTTGTGGAGATGCTGCCTGATATAGCCTGTTATGGTGATTCTGCCTGATATAGCCTGTTATGGTGATTCTGCCTGATATAGCCTGTTATGGTGATGCTGCCTGATATAGCCTGTTATGGTGATGCTGCCTGATATAGCCTGTTATGGTGATGCTGCCTGATATAGCCTGTTGTGGAGATGCTGCCTGATATAGCCTGTTATGGTGATGCTGCCTGATATAGCCTGTTGTGATGCTGCCTGATATAGCCTGTTATGGAGATGCTGCCTGATATAGCCTGTTGTGATGCTGCCTGATATAGCCTGTTATGGAGATGCTGCCTGATATAGCCTGTTATGGAGATGCTGCCTGATATAGCCTGTTATGGAGATGCTGCCTGATATAGCCTGTTATGGAGATGCTGCCTCATATAGCCTGTTATGGAGATGCTGCCTGTTATAGCCTGTTGTGGAGATGCTGCCTGATATAGCCTGTTGTGGAGATGCTGCCTGATATAGCCTGTTATGGAGATGCTGCCTGATATAGCCTGTTATGGAGATGCTGCCTGATATAGCCTGTTATGGAGATGCTGCCTGATATAGCCTGTTATGGAGATGCTGCCTGATATAGCCTGTTATGGAGATGCTGCCTGATATAGCCTGTTATGGAGATGCTGCCTGATATAGCCTGTTATGGAGATGCTGCCTGATATAGCCTGTTATGGTGATGCTGCCTGATATAGCCTGTTATGGAGATGCTGCCTGATATAGCCTGTTATGGAGATGCTGCCTGATATAGCCTGTTATGGAGATGCTGCCTGATATAGCCTGTTATGGAGATGCTGCCTGATATAGCCTGTTATGGAAATGCTGCCTCATATAGCCTGTTATGGAGATGCTGCCTGTTATGGAGATGCTGCCTGATATAGCCGGTTATGGAGATGCTGCCTGATATAGCCTGTTGTGGAGATGCTGCCTGATATAGCCTGTTATGGAGATGCTGCCTGATATAGCCTGTTATGGAGATGCTGCCTCATATAGCCTGTTATGGAGATGCTGCCTGTTATGGAGATGCTGCCTGATATAGTCTGTTATGGAGATGCTGCCTGATAGACATATATATATATATATATCACTAGACTGGGGCGAACCACCCGCCCCAGTCTAGTGAGCGAACCACCCGCCGCAGTCTAGTGAGCGAACCACCCGCCGCAGTCTAGTGAGCGAACCACCCGGCGCAGTCTAGTGAGCGAACCACCCGCCGCAGTCTAGTGAGCGAACCACCCGGCGCAGTCTAGTGAGCGAACCACCTGCCGCAGTCTAGTGAGCGAACCACCCGCCGCAGTCTAGTGAATCACGCTGACGACTGAATCATGCAATTCAAGGCAATATGGTGACAGTATTGAATAATGTTTGGTTTGATATGATGCAACGCCTGGACCTGTGGGATGTTGCTGCTCAATCAGACCAGCTATTAAAACATTCAGAACAGTCTTTACATCACATTCCCATTAGGTCCCATGCGGTAGCAAGTCTAGCACAGTAGCCTACAGTTTGCACCAAGCTGCCAGTCAACATCTGAGGACAACCTACAGCAGGGCCGTGTCCAGACCAGGCCGTGTCCAGACCAGGCCGTGTCCAGACCAGGCCGTGTCCAGGGGGAAGGTGCTCAAAATGAAAGAAGTACACCAACTTGGGGGCAAGTGGGTTCAGAACAACAACTGTATATAAAAATAATGATTATGCCACCACCCAAAAGGGCACTTGGCGAGTGGGAGTGCAAAGGGGTATCTACAGCAGAGGGGTAGAGGTCCTCGGTACAGGGAGACTCCCATCTACAGCAGAGGGGTAGAGGTCCTCGGTACAGGGAGACTTCCATCTACAGCAGAGGGGTAGGTCCTCGGTACAGGGAGACTTCCATCTACAGCAGAGGATTAGGTCCTCGGTACAGGGAGACTTCCATCTACAGCAGAGGGGTAGGTCCTCGGTACAGGGAGACTTCCATCTACAGCAGAGGGGTAGGTCCTCGGTACAGGGAGACTTCCATCTACAGCAGAGGGGTAGGTCCTCGGTACAGGGAGACTTCCATCTACAGCAGAGGGGTAGAGGTCCTCGGTACAGGGAGACTTCCATCTACAGCAGAGGGGTAGAGGTCCTCGGTACAGGGAGATTTCCATCTACAGCAGAGGGGTAGGTCCTCGGTACAGGGAGACTTCCATCTACAGCAGAGGGGTAGGTCCTCGGTACAGGGAGACTTCCATCTACAGCAGAGGGGTAGGTCCTCGGTACAGGGAGACTTCCATCTACAGCAGAGTGGTAGGTCCTGAAGTGATAAAGTGGCTGAGAAATCCACGTTCTATTTGTGCTAATGTAAAGGACGTCATGCTGCTTGCTTAGCGAGTACCTCCTCGTCCCGACTTGGCCCATACCTGGACTGAACTCGGGACCTCTGCCTTGCTAGCACGCGTGACCGACCGCACTCCTGAAGCATCTTACCAGTCGGCGCCATGTGAAAAGCTAGCTAATCGCTGGCGCAAGTGGGGACAATTCAGGCTGAAGAGTAAGTATCACACATCCACTCGGGTTACACTTACTTTCCACGCATTGTCATTCCAAACAACAGAGTACAGTTGAAGACGGAAGTTTACATACACTTAGATTGGAGTCATTAAAACTCGTTTTTCAACCAGTCCACAAATTTCTTGATAAAAACTATAGTTAGGACATCTACTTTGTGCAATTGTTTACAGACAGATTATTTCACTTATAATTCACTGTATCACAATTCCAGTGGGTCAGAAGTTTACATACACTAAGCTGACTGTGCCTTTAAACAGCTTAGAAAATTCCAGAAAATGATGTCATGGCTTTAGAAGCTTCTGATAAGCTAATTGACATAATTTGAGTGTGGATGTATTTCAAGGCCTACTTTCAAACTCAGTGCCTCTTTGCAAGTCTGGTTAATCTTTGGGAGCAATTTCCAAACGCCTGAAGGTACCACGTTCATCATTACAAACAATAGTACGCAAGTATAAACATCATGGGACCACGCAGCTGTCATACCGCTCAGGAATGGAGACGCGTTCTGTCTCCTAGAGATGAACGTACTTGGTGCAAAAAGGTGCAAATCAATCCCAGAACAGCAGCAAAGGACCTTGTGAAGATGCTGGAGGAAACCGGTACAAAAGTATCTATATCCACAGTAAAACAAGTCCTATATCAACATAACCCGAAGCCACTGCTCCAAAACCGACACAAAAAAGCCAGACTACAGTTTGTGGACAAAGATCGTAATTTTTGGAGAAATGTCCTCTGGTCTGATAAAACAAAAATAGAACTGTTTGGCCATAATGACCTTATGTTAGGAGGAAAAAGGGGGAGGTTTGCAAGCCGAAGAACACCATCCCAACCGTGAAGCACGGGGGTGGCAGCATCATGTTGTGGGGGTGCTTTGCTGCAGGAGGGACTGGTGCACTTCACAAAATAGATGGCGTCATGAGGCTGGAAAATGATGTGGATATATTGAAGCAACATCTCAAGACATCAATCAGGAGGTTAAAGCTTGGTCGCAAATGGGTCTTCCAAATGGACAATGACCCCAAGCATACTTCCAAAGTTGTGGAAAAATGTCAAGGACAACAAAGTCAAGGTATTGGAGTGGCCATCACAAAGCCCTGACCTCAATCCTATAGAACACTTGTGGGCAGAACCTACAAACTTGACTCAGTCACACCATCTGTCAAGAGGAATGGGCCAGAATTCACCCAATTTATTGTGGGAAGCTTGTAGAAGGCTACCCGAAACATTTGACCCAAGTTAAACAATTTACAGGCAATGCTACCAAATACTAAGACTGTATGTAAACTTCTGACCCACTGGGAATGTGATGAAAGAAATAAAAGCTGAAATAAATCATTCTATCTACTATTATTCTGACATTTCACATTCTTAAAATAAATCCTAACGGACCTAAAACAGGGAATATTTACTAGGATTAAATGTCAGGAATTGTGAAAAACTGAGTTTAAATGTATTTGGCTAAGGTGTATGTAAACTTCAGACGACTTCAACTGTACATGGAGTTAAAAGTTATCACAAAACATGTTCTGGATTTCAGGCTGAGGACTGATTCACTAGCTAAGAAATCCATGTTCTAGATGGGAGAGTTATTTTTGTTTCCAACTCTGGGAAGAACAAGGAGTATTACTGAACTCTCTTCGGACAGTTCTGTGCTGGTGAACAATACACTGGGATAGAACGAAACATGGCGTGGATTTAAACAGGCTGGTCAGTGTAGGAGAATTGCTTGCTTATACACGGCGAGTAAAACCATTCACAACAATACAAATGTTTGGTATTTTTCTCCAAACAGTGGAATGAAAAAAAACAACATTTATCTCATTATGAAATTATAAAAATGTCAAATATATTTACAGCATTTATTTCTTCCTGTTGATTATCCTGCAATGGGGCACCTACTGAATACATGAATACATGCTATAACATGTGCAACAGTCTCTTTCCGAATGAGAAAGATATGATGTAGAAACAGGGTCATTCTGTAAATGTACATGAATGCTATTTTACAACTCGTCATTGTAAGGCGTTTGGCAATTCAGACAAAACTAAATGTACATATCTCAGGTCAAAGTATAGACATCAACTGTTAATAAGGTAACTGCAAGTGTTCATCTAGGATGTATTACAAAAATGATCCCCTTTGAAGCAGAATATTACTCAAAGACAACAGGGACACTAGATGACTAACTTACAGTCCTGACAGATGGGATTTTCAGAGTTTGCTCTTAACCTAACAGAATATAGAGAAGGTGACCACTGATCACAAGACAGACAAAATATAGGAGAGATTAGGGCTCAGGTTATGATCAGGTCTGGGGTCAGTTAGCTGGTGAAGGAGAGAGACTGGGGCTCAGGTTATGATCAGGTCTGGCATCATGGTGCTGGGCCCTGGAAGCCTGGAGGACTGGAGAGGCCTGGGAGGCAGGGGTGGCCCTGGGGGTGTTAGAGGTCAGGGTCAGAACCCCCCTTGGACGAAGGGGTGTGAGAGGAGGTTCTCGGCCGTGGGACGCCACTTCTCCTCTATGAACACCTGGCGCACAAAGTCCCGGGCGGCCTCGGAAACACCCTCAGGGAGGAAGGGCTTGGTGGGCTGCGTGGCTATCTTAAAGATAGCTGCCATGGCCTCGTATTCCGCCCAGGGAGGCTTCTGGGTAAGCATCTCCACCACTGTGCACGCCACAGACCTGACAGACAAAACACTTTATGGAGACAGAACCACTTCATCTAGTACATCAGGAGACAAACATGAGAAATAAATCACCTTTAACATTAGTGTATATTCTTAAACAAGGCAAGAAAATCAGGAATTTGTTTCACAATTTGATATCGCAAAATGTTCTTGTAAAAGTGTGAATGGCACTAACAAAAGAGCCATCTGACTGCATTATGAGTCTTTTTACCAGACATCAGCTTTGCGTCCATATCCTTCTCCATTGATGACTTCTGGGCTCATCCAGTAAGGTGTGCCGGTGACGGATTTGATGCCAGTTCCTGACATGCAGATGGTCTGGATGCGTTTACTGGCTCCAAAGTCCCCCAGCTTTATGTTGCCAGTGGAGTCTCTCAGGATGTTGGCACCTAGAGGACAACAGAGAGTATGAAGAAAAATACTACCACTATATAATACAACTATAATACTGCCACTATATAATGTAATACTATTATAATACTACCACTAAATAATGTAATACTACTACTATATAATACTACTACTATATAATACTACTATAATACTACCACTATATAATACAACTATAATACTGCCACTATATATTATAACACTATTATAATACTACCACTAGTCTCTTCACACATGGACCATAATATAATACTACTATAATACTACCACTATATAATGTAATACTACTACTATATAATACTACTACTATATAATACTACTATAATACTACCACTATATAATGTAATACTACTACTATATAATACTACTACTATATAATACTACTATAATACTACCACTATATAATGTAATACTACTACTATATAATACAACTATAATACAACCACTATATAATGTAATACTACTACTATATAATACAACTATAATACAACCACTATATAATGTAATACTACTACTATATAATACTACTACTATATAATACTACTATAATACTACCACTATATATTATACCACTATTATAATACTACCACTATATAATACAACTATAATACTACCCCACTATATATTATACCACTATTATAATACTACCACTATATAATGTAATACTACTACTATATAATACTACTATAATACTACCACTATATAATATATTACTACTATAATACCACCACTAAATATACTACTGCTACTATATAATACTACTATAATACAACCACTATATAATGTAATACTACTACTATATAATAGTACTATAATACTACCACTATATAATATATTACTACTATAATACCACCACTACATAATATACTACTGCTACTATATAATACTACTATAATACTGCCACGATATAATACTACTACTGTAATATTACCACTATATAATACAATACTACTACTATATAATACTACTATAATACTACCACTATATGATATAATACCACTACTATATAATACTACTATAATACTGCCACGATATAATATACCACTATAATACTACCACTATATAATACAATACTACTACTATATAATACTACTATAATATTACCACTATATAATACAATACTACCACTATATGATATAATACCACTACTATACAACACTACTATAATACTACCACCATATAATACTACTACTATATAATACTACTATCACACCATAATATAATACTACTATAATACTACCACTAGTCTCTTCACACATGGACCATAATATAATACTACTATAATACTACCACTAGTCTCTTCACACATGGACCATAATATAATACTACTATAATACTACCACTATATAATATAATACTACTATAATACTACCACTAGTCTCTTCACACATGGACCATAATATAATACTACTATAATACTACCACTATATAATATAATACTACTATAATACTACCACTAGTCTCTTCACACATGGACCATAATATAATACTACTATAATACTACCACTATATAATATAATACTACTATAATACTACCATAATACTCTTCACACATGGACCATATAATATAATACTACTATAATACTACCACTAGTCTCTTCACATGGACCATAATATAATACTACTATAATACTACCACTATATAATATAATACTACTATAATACTACCACTAGTCTCTTCACACATGGACCATAATATAATACTACTATAATACTACCACTAGTCTCTTCACACATGGACCATAATATAATACTACTATAATACTACCACTACCACTATATAATATAATACTACTATAATACTACCACTAGTCTCTTCACACATGGACCATAATATAATACTACTATAATACTACCACTATATAATATAATACTACTATAATACTACCACTAGTCTCTTCACACATGGACCATAATATAATACTACTATAATACTACCACTATATAATATAATACTACTATAATACTACCACTAGTCTCTTCACACATGGACCATAATATAATACTACTATAATACTACCACTATATAATATAATACTACTATAATACTACCACTAGTCTCTTCACACATGGACCATAATATAATACTACTATAATAATACCACTATATAATATAATACTACTATAATACTACCACTAGTCTCTTCACACATGGACCATAATATAATACTACTATAATACTACCACTATATAATATAATACTACTATAATACTACCACTAGTCTCTTCACACATGGACCATAATATAATACTACTATAATACTACCACTATATAATATAATACTACTATAATACTACCACTAGTCTCTTCACACATGGACCATAATATAATACTACTATAATACTACCACTATATAATATAATACTACTATAATACTACCACTATATCTCTTCTACACATGGACCATAATATAATACTACTATAATACTACCACTATATAATATAATACTACTATAATACTACCACTAGTCTCTTCACACATGGACCATAATATAATACTACTATAATACTACCACTAGTCTCTTCACATGGACCATAATATAATACATAATACTACCACTAGTCTCTTCACCACAGTGGACCATAATATAATACTACTATAATAATACCACTATATAATATAATACTACTATAATACTACCACTAGTCTCTTCACACATGGACCATAATATAATACTACTATAATACTACCACTAGTAATTCACACATGGATCATAATATAATACTACTATAATACTACCACTATATAATATAATACTACTATAATACTACCACTAGTCTCTTCACACATGGACCATAATATAATACTACTATAATACTACCACTATATAATATAATACTACTATAATACTACCACTAGTCTCTTCACACATGGACCATAATATAATACTACTATAATACTACCACTATATAATATAATACTACTATAATACTACCACTAGTCTCTTCACACATGGACCATAATATAATACTACTATAATACTACCACTATATAATATAATACTACTATAATACTACCACTATCTTCACACATGGACCATAATATAATACTACTATAATAATACCACTATATAATATAATACTACTATAATACTACCACTAGTCTCTTCACACATGGACCATAATATAATACTACTATAATACTACCACTATATAATATAATACTATATAATACTACCACTAGTCTCTTCACACATGGACCATAATATAATACTACTATAATACTACCACTATATAATATAATACTACTATAATACTACCACTAGTCTCTTCACACATACCATAATATAATACTACTATAATACTACCACTAGTCTCTTCACACATGGACCATAATATAATACTACTATAATACTACCACTATATAATATAATACTACTATAATACTACCACTAGTCTCTTCACACATGGACCATAATATAATACTACTATAATACTACCACTATATAATATAATACTACTATAATACTACCACTAGTCTCTTCACACATGGACCATAATATAATACTACTATAATAATACCACTAGTCTCTTCACACATGGACCATAATATAATACTACTATAATACTACCACTATATAATATAATACTACTATAATACTACCACTAGTCTCTTCACACATGGACCATAATATAATACTACTATAATAATACCACTATATAATATAATACTACTATAATACTACCACTAGTCTCTTCACACATGGACCATAATATAATACTACTATAATACTACCACTATATAATATAATACTACTATAATACTACCACTAGTCTCTTCACACATGGACCATAATATAATACTACTATAATACTACCACTATATAATATAATACTACTATAATACTACCACTAGTCTCTTCACACATGGACCATAATATAATACTACTATAATACTACCACTATATAATATAATACTACTATAATACTACCACTAGTCTCTTCACACATGGACCATAATATAATACTACTATAATAATACCACTATATAATATAATACTACTAATAATACTACCACTAGTCTCTTCACACATGGACCATAATATAATACTACTATAATACTACCACTAGTCTCTTCACACATGGACCATAATATAATACTACTATAATACTACCACTATATAATATAATACTACTATAATACTACCACTAGTCTCTTCACACATGGACCATAATATAATACTACTATAATACTACCACTATATAATATAATACTACTATAATACTACCACTAGTCTCTTCACACATGGACCATAATATAATACTACTATAATAATACCACTAGTCTCTTCACACATGGACCATAATATAATACTATAATACTACCACTATATAATATAATACTACTATAATACTACCACTAGTCACACATGGACCATAATATAATACTACTATAATACTACCACTATATAATATAATACTACTATAATACTACCACTAGTCTCTTCACACATGGACCATAATATAATACTACTATAATACTACCACTATATAATATAATACTACTAATACTACCACTAGTCTCTTCACACATGGACCATAATATAATACTACTATAATACTACCACTATATAATATAATACTACTATAATACTACCACTAGTCTCTTCACACATGGACCATAATATAATACTACTATAATACTACCACTATATAATATAATACTACTATAATACTACCACTAGTCTCTTCACACATGGACCATAATATAATACTACTATAATAATACCACTATATAATATAATACTACCACTAGTCTCTTCACACATGGACCATAATATAATACTACTATAATACTACCACTAGTCTCTTCACACATGGACCATAATATAATACTACTATAATACTACCACTATATAATATAATACTACTATAATACTACCACTAGTCTCTTCACACATGGACCATAATATAATACTACTATAATACTACCACTATATAATATAATACTACTATAATACTACCACTAGTCTCTTCACACATGGACCATAATATAATACTACTATAATAATACCACTAGTCTCTTCACACATGGACCATAATATAATACTACTATAATACTACCACTATATAATATAATACTACTATAATACTACCACTAGTCTCTTCACACATGGACCATAATATAATACTACTATAATACTACCACTATATAATATAATACTACTATAATACTACCACTAGTCTCTTCACACATGGACCATAATATAATACTACTATAATACTACCACTATATAATATAATACTACTATAATACTACCACTAGTCTCTTCACACATGGACCATAATATAATACTACTATAATACTACCACTATATAATATAATACTACTATAATACTACCACTAGTCTCTTCACACATGGACCATAATATAATACTACTATAATACTACCACTATATAATATAATACTACTATAATACTACCACTAGTCTCTTCACACATGGACCATAATATAATACTACTATAATAATACCACTATATAATATAATACTACTATAATACTACCACTAGTCTCTTCACACATGGACCATAATATAATACTACTATAATACTACCACTAGTCTCTTCACACATGGACCATAATATAATACTACTATAATACTACCACTATATAATATAATACTACTATAATACTACCACTAGTCTCTTCACACATGGACCATAATATAATACTACTATAATACTACCACTATATAATATAATACTACTATAATACTACCACTAGTCTCTTCACACATGGACCATAATATAATACTACTATAATAATACCACTAGTCTCTTCACACATGGACCATAATATAATACTACTATAATACTACCACTATATAATATAATACTACTATAATACTACCACTAGTCTCTTCACACATGGACCATAATATAATACTACTATAATACTACCACTATATAATATAATACTACTATAATACTACCACTAGTCTCTTCACACATGGACCATAATATAATACTACTATAATACTACCACTATATAATATAATACTACTATAATACTACCACTAGTCTCTTCACACATGGACCATAATATAATACTACTATAATACTACCACTATATAATATAATACTACTATAATACTACCACTAGTCTCTTCACACATGGACCATAATATAATACTACTATAATACTACCACTATATAATATAATACTACTATAATACTACCACTAGTCTCTTCACACATGGACCATAATATAATACTACTATAATACTACCACTAGTCTCTTCACACATGGACCATAATATAATACTACTATAATACTACCACTATATAATATAATACTACTATAATACTACCACTAGTCTCTTCACACATGGACCATAATATAATACTACTATAATACTACCACTATATAATATAATACTACTATAATACTACCACTAGTCTCTTCACACATGGACCATAATATAATACTACTATAATACTACCACTAGTCTCTTCACACATGGACCATAATATAATACTACTATAATACTACCACTATATAATATAATACTACTATAATACTACCACTAGTCTCTTCACACATGGACCATAATATAATACTACTATAATACTACCACTAT
This sequence comes from Oncorhynchus nerka, assembly GCF_034236695.1. Classification (NCBI taxonomy): domain Eukaryota; kingdom Metazoa; phylum Chordata; class Actinopteri; order Salmoniformes; family Salmonidae; genus Oncorhynchus; species Oncorhynchus nerka. The sequence continues at coordinate 1,534,943 of NC_088401.1, read as the reverse complement.
ATAATATAATACTACTATAATACTACCACTAGTCTCTTCACACATGGACCATAATATAATACTACTATAATACTACCACTATATAATATAATACTACTATAATACTACCACTAGTCTCTTCACACATGGACCATAATATTTCCACTCAAACTTTTTCACACAAATTAGAGAAAGTAGCTACAAAAAAGTGATCTGCCATTGACACTGGCAGACAGACACACTGGCAGACAGACACACTGGCAGACAGACACACTGGCAGACAGACACACTGGCAGACAGACACACTGGCAGACAGACACACTGGCAGACAGACACACTGGCACAGACACACTGGCAGACAGACACACTGGCAGACAGACACACTGGCAGACAGACACACTGGCAGACAGACACACTGGCACAGACACACTGGCACAGACACACTGGCACAGACACACTGGCACAGACACACTGGCAGACAGACACACTGGCAGACAGACACACTGGCACAGACACACTGGCACAGACACACTGGCACAGACAGACACACTGGCACAGACACACTGGCACAGACACACTGGCAGACAGACACACTGGCAGACAGACACACTGGCAGACAGACACACTGGCACAGACACACTGGCACAGACACACTGGCACAGACACACTGGCAGACAGACACACTGGCACAGACACACTGGCACAGACACACTGGCACAGACACACTGGCACAGACACACTGGCACAGACACACTGGCAGACAGACACACTGGCACAGACACACTGGCACAGACACACTGGCACAGACACACTGGCACAGACAGACACAGACAGACACATAGACAGACACATAGACACATAGACAGACAGACACATAGACAGGCACATAGACAGACACACACACAGACAGACACACAGACACATAGACAGGCACATAGACAGACACATAGACAGACACATAGACAGACACACACATAGACAGGCACATAGACAGACAGGCACACAGACAGACAGACACATAGACAGACAGACACATAGACAGACAGACACATAGACAGACAGACACACAGACAAACACACAAACAGACACACAGACACACACAGACAAAGGGACCTATCACGGGCTTAGAGGTCCTTCCCGAGGCCTCTCTTTTGCTCATCTCTCAAAACAAATCAAACTTTGTCACATGCGCCGAATGCAATAGATGTAGACCTTACCGTGAAATGCTTACTTACAACCAACAATGCAGTTCAAGAAAGATAAAATATTTACCAAATAAACTAAAGAAAAAAATAAAGAGTAACCCAATAAAATAACAATACATAGGCTATATACAGGGTATTACGGTACAGAGTCAATGTGGAGACTATATACAGGGTATTACGGTACAGAGTCAATGTGGAGGCTATATACAGGGTATTACGGTACAGAGTCAATGTGGAGACTATATACAGGGTATTACGGTACAGAGTCAATGTGGAGGCTATATACAGGGTATTACGGTACAGAGTCAATGTGGAGACTATATACAGGGTATTACGGTACAGAGTCAATGTGGAGGCTATATACAGGGTATTACGGTACAGAGTCAATGTGGAGGCTATATACAGGGTATTACGGTACAGAGTCAATGTGGAGGCTATATACAGGGTGTTACAGTACAGAGTCAATGTGGAGGCTATATACAGGGTATCACGGTACAGAGTCAATGTGGAGGCTATATACAGGGTATTACGGTACAGAGTCAATGTGGAGGCTATATACAGGGTATTACGGTACAGAGTCAATGTGGAGGCTATATACAGGGTATTACGGTACAGAGTCAATGTGGAGGCTATATACAGGGGTACCGGTACAGAGTCAATGTGGAGGCTATATACAGGGTATTACGGTACAGAGTCAATGTGGAGGCTATATACAGGGGGTACCGGTACAGAGTCAATGTGGAGGCTATATACAGGGGTTACCGGTACAGAGTCAATGTGGAGGCTATATACAGGGTATTACGGTACAGAGTCAATGTGGAGACTATATACAGGGGGTACCGGTACAGAGTCAATGTGGAGGCTATATACAGGGTGTTACGGTACAGAGTCAATGTGGAGGCTATATACAGGGGTACCAGTACTGAGTCAATGTGGAGGCTATATACAGGGGGTACCGGTACAGAGTCAATGGGGAGGCTATATACAGGGGGTACCAGTACTGAGTCAATGTGGAGGCTATATACAGGGGGGTACCGGTACAGAGTCAATGTGGAGGCTATATACAGGGTATAACGGTACAGAGTCAATGTGGAGGCTATATACAGGGTATAACGGTACAGAGTCAATGTGGAGGCTATATACAGGGTATAACGGTACAGAGTCAATGTGGAGGCTATATACAGGGTATAACGGTACAGAGTCAATGTGGAGGCTATATACAGGGTGTTACGGTACAGAGTCAATGTGGAGGCTATATACAGGGGGTACCAGTACTGAGTCAATGTGGAGGCTATATACAGGGGGTACCGGTACAGAGTCAATGTGGAGGCTATATACAGGGGGTACCAGTACTGAGTCAATGTGGAGGCTATATACAGGGGGTACCGGTACAGAGTCAATGTGGAGGCTATATACAGGGGGTACCGGTACAGAGTCAATGTGGAGGCTATATACAGGGGGTACCGGTACAGAGTCAATGTGGAGGCTATATACAGGGTATAACGGTACAGAGTCAATGTGGAGGCTATATACAGGGGGTACCGGTACAGAGTCAATGTGGAGGCTATATACAGGGTATTACGGTACAGAGTCAATGTGGAGGCTATATACAGGGTATTACGGTACAGAGTCAATGTGGAGGCTATATACAGGGTATTACGGTACAGAGTCAATGTGGAGGCTATATACAGGGTATTACGGTACAGAGTCAATGTGGAGGCTATATACAGGGTGTTACGGTACAGAGTCAATGAGGAGGCTATATACAGGGTATTACGGTACTGAGTCAATGTGGAGGCTATATACAGGGGGTACCGGTACAGAGTCAATGTGGAGGCTATATACAGGGGGTACCAGTACTGAGTCAATGTGGAGGCTATATACAGGGGGTACCGGTACAGAGTCAATGTGGAGGCTATATACAGGGGGTACCGGTACAGAGTCAATGTGGAGGCTATATACAGGGGGTACCGGTACAGAGTCAATGTGGAGGCTATATACAGGGTATAACGGTACAGAGTCAATGTGGAGGCTATATACAGGGGGTACCGGTACAGAGTCAATGTGGAGGCTATATACAGGGTATTACGGTACAGAGTCAATGTGAGGCTATATACAGGGTATTACGGTACAGAGTCAATGTGGAGGCTATATACAGGGTATTACGGTACAGAGTCAATGTGGAGGCTATATACAGGGTATTACGGTACAGAGTCAATGTGGAGGCTATATACAGGGTATTACGGTACAGAGTCAATGTGGAGGCTATATACAGGGTGTTACAGTACAGAGTCAATGTGGAGGCTATATACAGGGTATCACGGTACAGAGTCAATGTGGAGGCTATATACAGGGTATTACGGTACAGAGTCCATGTGGAGGTTATATACAGGGTATTACGGTACAGAGTCAATGTGGAGGCTATATACAGGGTATTACGGTACAGAGTCAATGTGGAGGCTATATACAGGGTATTACGGTACAGAGTCAATGTGGAGGCTATATACAGGGTATTACGGTACAGAGTCAATGTGGAGGCTATATACAGGGGGTACCGGTACAGAGTCAATGTGGAGGCTATATACAGGGTATTACGGTACAGAGTCAATGTGGAGGCTATATACAGGGGGTACCGGTACAGAGTCAATGTGGAGGCTATATACAGGGGTTACCGGTACAGAGTCAATGTGGAGGCTATATACAGGGTATTACGGTACAGAGTCAATGTGGAGACTATATACAGGGGGTACCGGTACAGAGTCAATGTGGAGGCTATATACAGGGTGTTACGGTACAGAGTCAATGTGGAGGCTATATACAGGGGGTACCAGTACTGAGTCAATGTGGAGGCTATATACAGGGGGGTACCGGTACAGAGTCAATGGGGAGGCTATATACAGGGGGTACCAGTACTGAGTCAATGTGGAGGCTATATACAGGGGGGTACCGGTACAGAGTCAATGTGGAGGCTATATACAGGGTATAACGGTACAGAGTCAATGTGGAGGCTATATACAGGGTATAACGGTACAGAGTCAATGTGGAGGCTATATACAGGGTATAACGGTACAGAGTCAATGTGGAGGCTATATACAGGGTGTTACGGTACAGAGTCAATGTGGAGGCTATATACAGGGGGTACCAGTACTGAGTCAATGTGGAGGCTATATACAGGGGGTACCGGTACAGAGTCAATGTGGAGGCTATATACAGGGGGTACCAGTACTGAGTCAATGTGGAGGCTATATACAGGGGGTACCGGTACAGAGTCAATGTGGAGGCTATATACAGGGGGTACCGGTACAGAGTCAATGTGGAGGCTATATACAGGGGGTACCGGTACAGAGTCAATGTGGAGGCTATATACAGGGTATAACGGTACAGAGTCAATGTGGAGGCTATATACAGGGGGTACCAGTACAGAGTCAATGTGGAGGCTATATACATGGTATAACGGTACAGAGTCAATGTGGAGGCTATATACAGGATGTTACGGTACAGAGTCAATGTGGAGGCTATATACAGGGTGTTACGGTACAGAGTCAATGTGGAGGCTATATACAGGGTGTTACGGTACAGAGTCAATGTGGAGGCTATATACAGGGTGTTACGGTACAGAGTCAATGTGGAGGCTATATACAGGGGGTACCAGTACTGAGTCAATGTGGAGGCTATATACAGGGGGTACCAGTACTGAGTCAATGTGGAGGCTATATACAGGGGGTACCAGTACAGAGTCAATGTGGAGGCTATATACAGGGGGTACTAGTACAGAGTCAATGTGGAGGCTATATACAGGGGGTACCAGTACAGAGTCAATGTGGAGGCTATATACAGGGTGTTACGGTACAGAGTCAATGTGGAGGCTATATACAGGGTGTTACGGTACAGAGTCAATGTGGAGGCTATATACAGGGTATTACGGTACAGAGTCAATGTGGAGGCTATATACAGGGTGTTACGGTACAGAGTCAATGTGGAGGCTATATACAGGGTGTTACGGTACAGAGTCAATGTGGGGGCTATATACAGGGGGTACCGGTACAGAGTCAATGTGGAGGCTATATACAGGGGGTACCGGTACAGAGTAAATGTGGAGGCTATATACAGGGGGTACCGGTACAGAGTCAATGTGGAGGCTATATACAGGGGGTACCGGTACAGAGTCAATGTGGAGGCTATATACAGGGTATAACGGTACAGAGTCAATGTGGAGGCTATATACAGGGGGTACCAGTACAGAGTCAATGTGGAGGCTATATACATGGTATAACGGTACAGAGTCAATGTGGAGGCTATATACAGGATGTTACGGTACAGAGTCAATGTGGAGGCTATATACAGGGTGTTACGGTACAGAGTCAATGTGGAGGCTATATACAGGGTGTTACGGTACAGAGTCAATGTGGAGGCTATATACAGGGTGTTACGGTACAGAGTCAATGTGGAGGCTATATACAGGGGTACCAGTACTGAGTCAATGTGGAGGCTATATACAGGGGTACCAGTACTGAGTCAATGTGGAGGCTATATACAGGGGGTACCAGTACAGAGTCAATGTGGAGGCTATATACAGGGGGTACTAGTACAGAGTCAATGTGGAGGCTATATACAGGGGGTACCAGTACAGAGTCAATGTGGAGGCTATATACAGGGTGTTACGGTACAGAGTAAATGTGGAGGCTATATACAGGGTATTACGGTACAGAGTCAATGTGGAGACTATATACAGGGTATTACGGTACAGAGTCAATGTGGAGGCTATATACAGGGTATTACGGCACAGAGTCAATGTGGAGACTATATACAGGGTATTACGGTACAGAGTCAATGTGGAGGCTATATACAGGGTATTACGGTACAGAGTCAATGTGGAGACTATATACAGGGTATTACGGTACAGAGTCAATGTGGAGGCTATATACAGGGTATTACGGTACAGAGTCAATGTGGAGGCTATATACAGGGTATTACGGTACAGAGTCAATGTGGAGGCTATATACAGGGTGTTACAGTACAGAGTCAATGTGGAGGCTATATACAGGGTATCACGGTACAGAGTCAATGTGGAGGCTATATACAGGGTATTACGGTACAGAGTCCATGTGGAGGTTATATACAGGGTATTACGGTACAGAGTCAATGTGGAGGCTATATACAGGGTATTACGGTACAGAGTCAATGTGGAGGCTATATACAGGGTATTACGGTACAGAGTCAATGTGGAGGCTATATACAGGGTATTACGGTACAGAGTCAATGTGGAGGCTATATACAGGGGGTACCGGTACAGAGTCAATGTGGAGGCTATATACAGGGTATTACGGTACAGAGTCAATGTGGAGGCTATATACAGGGGGTACCGGTACAGAGTCAATGTGGAGGCTATATACAGGGGTTACCGGTACAGAGTCAATGTGGAGGCTATATACAGGGTATTACGGTACAGAGTCAATGTGGAGACTATATACAGGGGGTACCGGTACAGAGTCAATGTGGAGGCTATATACAGGGTGTTACGGTACAGAGTCAATGTGGAGGCTATATACAGGGGGTACCAGTACAGAGTCAATGTGGAGGCTATATACATGGTATAACGGTACAGAGTCAATGTGGAGGCTATATACAGGATGTTACGGTACAGAGTCAATGTGGAGGCTATATACAGGGTGTTACGGTACAGAGTCAATGTGGAGGCTATATACAGGGTGTTACGGTACAGAGTCAATGTGGAGGCTATATACAGGGTGTTACGGTACAGAGTCAATGTGGAGGCTATATACAGGGGGTACCAGTACTGAGTCAATGTGGAGGCTATATACAGGGGGTACCAGTACTGAGTCAATGTGGAGGCTATATACAGGGGGTACCAGTACAGAGTCAATGTGGAGGCTATATACAGGGGGTACTAGTACAGAGTCAATGTGGAGGCTATATACAGGGGGTACCAGTACAGAGTCAATGTGGAGGCTATATACAGGGTGTTACGGTACAGAGTAAATGTGGAGGCTATATACAGGGTATTACGGTACAGAGTCAATGTGGAGACTATATACAGGGTATTACGGTACAGAGTCAATGTGGAGGCTATATACAGGGTATTACGGTACAGAGTCAATGTGGAGACTATATACAGGGTATTACGGTACAGAGTCAATGTGGAGGCTATATACAGGGTATTACGGTACAGAGTCAATGTGGAGACTATATACAGGGTATTACGGTACAGAGTCAATGTGGAGGCTATATACAGGGTATTACGGTACAGAGTCAATGTGGAGGCTATATACAGGGTATTACGGTACAGAGTCAATGTGGAGGCTATATACAGGGTGTTACAGTACAGAGTCAATGTGGAGGCTATATACAGGGTATCACGGTACAGAGTCAATGTGGAGGCTATATACAGGGTATTACGGTACAGAGTCCATGTGGAGGTTATATACAGGGTATTACGGTACAGAGTCAATGTGGAGGCTATATACAGGGTATTACGGTACAGAGTCAATGTGGAGGCTATATACAGGGTATTACGGTACAGAGTCAATGTGGAGGCTATATACAGGGTATTACGGTACAGAGTCAATGTGGAGGCTATATACAGGGGGTACCGGTACAGAGTCAATGTGGAGGCTATATACAGGGTATTACGGTACAGAGTCAATGTGGAGGCTATATACAGGGGGTACCGGTACAGAGTCAATGTGGAGGCTATATACAGGGGTTACCGGTACAGAGTCAATGTGGAGGCTATATACAGGGTATTACGGTACAGAGTCAATGTGGAGACTATATACAGGGGGTACCGGTACAGAGTCAATGTGGAGGCTATATACAGGGTGTTACGGTACAGAGTCAATGTGGAGGCTATATACAGGGGGTACCAGTACTGAGTCAATGTGGAGGCTATATACAGGGGGGTACCGGTACAGAGTCAATGGGGAGGCTATATACAGGGGTACCAGTACTGAGTCAATGTGGAGGCTATATACAGGGGGTACCGGTACAGAGTCAATGTGGAGGCTATATACAGGGTATAACGGTACAGAGTCAATGTGGAGGCTATATACAGGGTATAACGGTACAGAGTCAATGTGGAGGCTATATACAGGGTATAACGGTACAGAGTCAATGTGGAGGCTATATACAGGGTGTTACGGTACAGAGTCAATGTGGAGGCTATATACAGGGGTACCAGTACTGAGTCAATGTGGAGGCTATATACAGGGGGTACCGGTACAGAGTCAATGTGGAGGCTATATACAGGGGTACCAGTACTGAGTCAATGTGGAGGCTATATACAGGGGTACCGGTACAGAGTCAATGTGGAGGCTATATACAGGGGTACCGGTACAGAGTCAATGTGGAGGCTATATACAGGGGGTACCGGTACAGAGTCAATGTGGAGGCTATATACAGGGTATAACGGTACAGAGTCAATGTGGAGGCTATATACAGGGGTACCGGTACAGAGTCAATGTGGAGGCTATATACAGGGTATTACGGTACAGAGTCAATGTGGAGGCTATATACAGGGTATTACGGTACAGAGTCAATGTGGAGGCTATATACAGGGTATTACGGTACAGAGTCAATGTGGAGGCTATATACAGGGTATTACGGTACAGAGTCAATGTGGAGGCTATATACAGGGTATTACGGTACAGAGTCAATGTGGAGGCTATATACAGGGTGTTACGGTACAGAGTCAATGTGGAGGCTATATACAGGGTGTTACGGTACAGAGTCAATGTGGAGGCTATATACAGGGGTACCAGTACTGAGTCAATGTGGAGGCTATATACAGGGGTACCAGTACTGAGTCAATGTGGAGGCTATATACAGGGGGTACCAGTACAGAGTCAATGTGGAGGCTATATACAGGGGGTACTAGTACAGAGTCAATGTGGAGGCTATATACAGGGGGTACCAGTACAGAGTCAATGTGGAGGCTATATACAGGGTGTTACGGTACAGAGTAAATGTGGAGGCTATATACAGGGTATTACGGTACAGAGTCAATGTGGAGACTATATACAGGGTATTACGGTACAGAGTCAATGTGGAGGCTATATACAGGGTATTACGGTACAGAGTCAATGTGGAGACTATATACAGGGTATTACGGTACAGAGTCAATGTGGAGGCTATATACAGGGTATTACGGTACAGAGTCAATGTGGAGACTATATACAGGGTATTACGGTACAGAGTCAATGTGGAGGCTATATACAGGGTATTACGGTACAGAGTCAATGTGGAGGCTATATACAGGGTATTACGGTACAGAGTCAATGTGGAGGCTATATACAGGGTGTTACAGTACAGAGTCAATGTGGAGGCTATATACAGGGTATCACGGTACAGAGTCAATGTGGAGGCTATATACAGGGTATTACGGTACAGAGTCCATGTGGAGGTTATATACAGGGTATTACGGTACAGAGTCAATGTGGAGGCTATATACAGGGTATTACGGTACAGAGTCAATGTGGAGGCTATATACAGGGTATTACGGTACAGAGTCAATGTGGAGGCTATATACAGGGTATTACGGTACAGAGTCAATGTGGAGGCTATATACAGGGGTACCGGTACAGAGTCAATGTGGAGGCTATATACAGGGTATTACGGTACAGAGTCAATGTGGAGGCTATATACAGGGGTACCGGTACAGAGTCAATGTGGAGGCTATATACAGGGGTTACCGGTACAGAGTCAATGTGGAGGCTATATACAGGGTATTACGGTACAGAGTCAATGTGGAGACTATATACAGGGGGTACCGGTACAGAGTCAATGTGGAGGCTATATACAGGGTGTTACGGTACAGAGTCAATGTGGAGGCTATATACAGGGGTACCAGTACTGAGTCAATGTGGAGGCTATATACAGGGGGTACCGGTACAGAGTCAATGGGGAGGCTATATACAGGGGGTACCAGTACTGAGTCAATGTGGAGGCTATATACAGGGGTACCGGTACAGAGTCAATGTGGAGGCTATATACAGGGTATAACGGTACAGAGTCAATGTGGAGGCTATATACAGGGTATAACGGTACAGAGTCAATGTGGAGGCTATATACAGGGTATAACGGTACAGAGTCAATGTGGAGGCTATATACAGGGTGTTACGGTACAGAGTCAATGTGGAGGCTATATACAGGGGTACCAGTACTGAGTCAATGTGGAGGCTATATACAGGGGTACCGGTACAGAGTCAATGTGGAGGCTATATACAGGGGTACCAGTACTGAGTCAATGTGGAGGCTATATACAGGGGTACCGGTACAGAGTCAATGTGGAGGCTATATACAGGGGTACCGGTACAGAGTCAATGTGGAGGCTATATACAGGGGTACCGGTACAGAGTCAATGTGGAGGCTATATACAGGGTATAACGGTACAGAGCCAATGTGGAGGCTATATACAGGGGGTACCGGTACAGAGTCAATGTGGAGGCTATATACAGGGTATTACGGTACAGAGTCAATGTGGAGGCTATATACAGGGTATTACGGTACAGAGTCAATGTGGAGGCTATATACAGGGTATTACGGTACAGAGTCAATGTGGAGGCTATATACAGGGTATTACGGTACAGAGTCAATGTGGAGGCTATATACAGGGTATTACGGTACAGAGTCAATGTGGAGGCTATATACAGGGTGTTACAGTACAGAGTCAATGTGGAGGCTATATACAGGGTATCACGGTACAGAGTCAATGTGGAGGCTATATACAGGGTATTACGGTACAGAGTCCATGTGGAGGTTATATACAGGGTATTACGGTACAGAGTCAATGTGGAGGCTATATACAGGGTATTACGGTACAGAGTCAATGTGGAGGCTATATACAGGGTATTACGGTACAGAGTCAATGTGGAGGCTATATACAGGGTATTACGGTACAGAGTCAATGTGGAGGCTATATACAGGGGTACCGGTACAGAGTCAATGTGGAGGCTATATACAGGGTATTACGGTACAGAGTCAATGTGGAGGCTATATACAGGGGTACCGGTACAGAGTCAATGTGGAGGCTATATACAGGGGTTACCGGTACAGAGTCAATGTGGAGGCTATATACAGGGTATTACGGTACAGAGTCAATGTGGAGACTATATACAGGGGGTACCGGTACAGAGTCAATGTGGAGGCTATATACAGGGTGTTACGGTACAGAGTCAATGTGGAGGCTATATACAGGGGGTACCAGTACTGAGTCAATGTGGAGGCTATATACAGGGGGGTACCGGTACAGAGTCAATGGGGAGGCTATATACAGGGGTACCAGTACTGAGTCAATGTGGAGGCTATATACAGGGGGTACCGGTACAGAGTCAATGTGGAGGCTATATACAGGGTATAACGGTACAGAGTCAATGTGGAGGCTATATACAGGGTATAACGGTACAGAGTCAATGTGGAGGCTATATACAGGGTATAACGGTACAGAGTCAATGTGGAGGCTATATACAGGGTGTTACGGTACAGAGTCAATGTGGAGGCTATATACAGGGGTACCAGTACTGAGTCAATGTGGAGGCTATATACAGGGGGTACCGGTACAGAGTCAATGTGGAGGCTATATACAGGGGTACCAGTACTGAGTCAATGTGGAGGCTATATACAGGGGGTACCGGTACAGAGTCAATGTGGAGGCTATATACAGGGGGTACCGGTACAGAGTCAATGTGGAGGCTATATACAGGGGTACCGGTACAGAGTCAATGTGGAGGCTATATACAGGGTATAACGGTACAGAGTCAATGTGGAGGCTATATACAGGGGTACCAGTACAGAGTCAATGTGGAGGCTATATACATGGTATAACGGTACAGAGTCAATGTGGAGGCTATATACAGGATGTTACGGTACAGAGTCAATGTGGAGGCTATATACAGGGTGTTACGGTACAGAGTCAATGTGGAGGCTATATACAGGGTGTTAAGGTACAGAGTCAATGTGGAGGCTATATACAGGGTGTTACGGTACAGAGTCAATGTGGAGGCTATATACAGGGGTACCAGTACTGAGTCAATGTGGAGGCTATATACAGGGGTACCAGTACTGAGTCAATGTGGAGGCTATATACAGGGGGTACCAGTACAGAGTCAATGTGGAGGCTATATACAGGGGGTACTAGTACAGAGTCAATGTGGAGGCTATATACAGGGGGTACCAGTACAGAGTCAATGTGGAGGCTATATACAGGGTGTTACGGTACAGAGTCAATGTGGAGGCTATATACAGGGTGTTACGGTACAGAGTCAATGTGGAGGCTATATACAGGGTATTACGGTACAGAGTCAATGTGGAGGCTATATACAGGGTGTTACGGTACAGAGTCAATGTGGAGGCTATATACAGGGTGTTACGGTACAGAGTCAATGTGGGGGCTATATACAGGGGGTACCGGTACAGAGTCAATGTGGAGGCTATATACAGGGGGTACCGGTACAGAGTCAATGTGGAGGCTATATACAGGGTGTTACGGTACAGAGTCAATGTGGAGGCTATATACAGGGTGTTACGGTACAGAGTCAATGTGGAGGCTATATACAGGGGGTACCAGTACAGAGTCAATGTGGAGGCTATATACAGGGTGTTACGGTACAGAGTCAATGTGGAGGCTATATACAGGGTGTTACGGTACAGAGTCAATGTGGAGGTTATATACAGGGGGTACCGGTACAGAGTCAATGTGGAGGTTATATACAGGGGGTACCGGTACTGAGTCAATGTGGAGGCTATATACAGGGTATTACGGTACAGAGTCAATGTGGAGGCTATATACAGGGTATTACGGTACAGAGTCAATGTGGAGGCTATATACAGGGTGTTACGGTACAGAGTCAATATGGAGGCTATATACAGGGTATTACGGTACAGAGTCAATGTGGAGGCTATATACAGGGTATTATGGTACAGAGTCAATGTGGAGGCTATATACAGAGTGTTACGGTACAGAGTCAATGTGGAGGCTATATACAGGGGGAACCAGTACAGAGTCAATGTGGAGGCTATATACAGGGGGGTACCGGTACAGAGTCAATGTGGAGGCTAGATACAGGGGGTACCAGTACTGAGTCAATGTGGAGGCTATATACAGGGTGTACCGGTACAGAGTCAATGTGGAGGCTATATACAGGGGGTACCAGTACAGAGTCAATGTGGAGGCTATATACAGGGGGGTACCGGTACAGAGTCAATATGGAGGCTATATACAGGGGGTACCAGTACAGAGTCAATGTGGAGGCTATATACAGGGGGTACCGGTACAGAGTCAATGTGGAGGCTATATACAGGGTATTATGGTACAGAGTCAATGTGGAGGCTATATACAGGGGGTACCAGTACTGAGTCAATGTGGAGGCTATATACAGGGGGTACCAGTACTGAGTCAATGTGGAGGCTATATACAGGGGGTACCGGTACAGAGTCAATGTGGATGCTATATACAGGGGTACCAGTACTGAGTCAATGTGGAGGCTATATACAGGGGTTACCAGTACTGATTCAATGTGGAGGCTATATACAGGGGGTACCGGTACAGAGTCAATGTGGAGGCTATATACAGGGTATTACGGTACTGAGTCAATGTGGAGGCTATATACAGGGGGTACCGGTACAGAGTCAATGTGGAGGCTATATACAGGGGGTACCTGTACTGAGTCAATGTGGAGGCTATATACAGGGGTTACCTGTACCGATTCAATGTGGAAGCTATATACAGGGGGTACCGGTACAGAGTCAATGTGGAGGCTATATACAGGGGGTACCAGTACAGAGTCAATGTGGAGGCTATATACAGGGGGTACCAGTACTGAGTCAATGTGGAGGCTATATACAGGGGGTACCAGTACAGAGTCAATGTGGAGGCTATATACAGGGGGTACCGGTACAGAGTCAATGTGGAGGCTATATACAGGGGGTACCGGTACAGAGTCAATGTGGAGGCTATATACAGGGTATTACGGTACAGAGTCAATGTGGAGGCTATATACAGGGTGTTACGGTACAGAGTCAATATGGAGGCTATATACAGGGTATTACGGTACAGAGTCAATGTGGAGGCTATATACAGGGTATTATGGTACAGAGTCAATGTGGAGGCTATATACAGGGTGTTACGGTACAGAGTCAATGTGGAGGCTATATACAGGGGGAACCAGTACAGAGTCAATGTGGAGGCTATATACAGGGGGGTACCGGTACAGAGTCAATGTGGAGGCTATATACAGGGTATTACGGTACAGAGTCAATGTGGAGGCTATATACAGGGTATTACGGTACAGAGTCAATGTGGAGGCTATATACAGGGTGTTACGGTACAGAGTCAATATGGAGGCTATATACAGGGTATTACGGTACAGAGTCAATGTGGAGGCTATATACAGGGTATTATGGTACAGAGTCAATGTGGAGGCTATATACAGGGTGTTACGGTACAGAGTCAATGTGGAGGCTATATACAGGGGGAACCAGTACAGAGTCAATGTGGAGGCTATATACAGGGGGGTACCGGTACAGAGTCAATGTGGAGGCTATATACAGGGGGGTACCGGTACAGAGTCAATATGGAGGCTATATACAGGGGGTACCAGTACAGAGTCAATGTGGAGGCTATATACAGGGGGTACCGGTACAGAGTCAATGTGGAGGCTATATACAGGGTATTATGGTACAGAGTCAATGTGGAGGCTATATACAGGGGGTACCAGTACTGAGTCAATGTGGAGGCTATATACAGGGGGTACCAGTACTGAGTCAATGTGGAGGCTATATACAGGGGGTACCGGTACAGAGTCAATGTGGATGCTATATACAGGGGGTACCAGTACTGAGTCAATGTGGAGGCTATATACAGGGGTTACCAGTACTGATTCAATGTGGAGGCTATATACAGGGGGTACCGGTACAGAGTCAATGTGGAGGCTATATACAGGGTATTACGGTACTGAGTCAATGTGGAGGCTATATACAGGGGGTACCGGTACAGAGTCAATGTGGAGGCTATATACAGGGGGTACCAGTACTGAGTCAATGTGGAGGCTATATACAGGGGGTACCAGTACAGAGTCAATGTGGAGGCTATATACAGGGGGTACCGGTACAGAGTCAATGTGGAGGCTATATACAGGGGGTACCGGTACAGAGTCAATGTGGAGGCTATATACAGGGGTTACCTGTACCGATTCAATGTGGAGGCTATATACAGGGGTTACCTGTACCGATTCAATGTGGAGGCTATATACAGGGGTTACCTGTACCGATTCAATGTGCAGGGTTCAGGTTAGTAATGAGACTATATACAGGGGGTACCTGTACCGATTCAATGTGCAGGGTTCAGGTTAGTAATGAGACTATATACAGGGGGTACCAGTACAGAGTCAATGTGCAGGGTTCAGGTTAGTAATGAGACTATATACAGGGGGTACCAGTACTGAGTCAATGTGCGGGGTTCAGGTTAGTAATGAGGCTATATACAGGGGGTACCAGTACTGAGTCAATGTGCAGGGTTCAGGTTAGTAATGAGACTATATACAGGGGGTACCAGTACTGAGTCAATGTGCAGGGTTCAGGTTAGTAATGAGACTATATACAGGGGGTACCAGTACTGAGTCAATGTGCAGGGTTCAGGTTAGTAATGAGACTATATACAGGGGTTACCTGTACCGATTCAATGTGCAGGGTTCAGGTTAGTAATGAGACTATATACAGGGGTTACCTGTACCGATTCAATGTGCAGGGGTTCAGGTTAGTAATGAGACTATATACAGGGGTTACCTGTACCGATTCAATGTGCAGGGTTCAGGTTAGTAATGAGACTATATACAGGGGTTACCTGTACCGATTCAATGTGCGGGGTTCAGGTTAGTAATGAGACTATATACAGGGGTTACCTGTACCGATTCAATGTGCGGGGTTCAGGTTAGTAATGAGACTATATACAGGGGTTACCTGTACCGATTCAATGTGCGGGGTTCAGGTTAGTAATGAGACTATATACAGGGGTTACCTGTACCGATTCAATGTGCAGGGTTCAGGTTAGTCGAGGTCATTTGTACATGTAGGTAGTGACTATGTAATAATAAACAGAGAGTAGCAGCAGTGTACATGGAGGTAGGGGTGAAGTGGCTATGCATAGATAATAAACAGAGAGTAGCAGCAGTGTACATGGAGGTAGGGGTGAAGTGGCTATGCATAGATAATAAACAGAGAGTAGCAGCAGTGTACATGGAGGTAGGGGTGAAGTGGCTATGCATAGATAATAAACAGAGAGTAGCAGCAGTGTACATGGAGGTAGGGGTGAAGTGGCTATGCATAGATAATAAACAGAGAGTAGCACAGTGTACATGGAGGTAGGGGTGAAGTGGCTATGCATAGATAATAAACAGAGAGTAGCAGCAGTGTACATGGAGGTAGGGGTGAAGTGGCTATGCATAGATAATAAACAGAGAGTAGCAGCAGTGTACATGGAGGTAGGGGTGAAGTGGCTATGCATAGTTAATAAACAGAGAGTAGCAGCAGTGTACATGGAGGTAGGGGTGAAGTGGCTATGCATAGATAATAAACAGAGAGTAGCAGCAGTGTACATGGAGGTAGGGGTGAAGTGGCTATGCATAGATAATAAACAGAGAGTAGCAGCAGTGTACATGGAGGTAGGGGTGAAGTGGCTATGCATAGATAATAAACAGAGAGTAGCAGCAGTGTACATGGAGGTAGGGGTGAAGTGGCTATGCATAGTTAATAAACAGAGAGTAGCAGCAGTGTACATGGAGGTAGGGGTGAAGTGGCTATGCATAGATAATAAACAGAGAGTAGCAGCAGTGTACATGGAGGTAGGGGTGAAGTGGCTATGCATAGATAATAAACAGAGAGTAGCAGCAGTGTACATGGAGGTAGGGGTGAAGTGGCTATGCATAGTTAATAAACAGAGAGTAGCAGCAGTGTACATGGAGGTAGGGGTGAAGTGGCTATGCATAGATAATAAACAGAGAGTAGCAGCAGTGTACATGGAGGTAGGGGTGAAGTGGCTATGCATAGATAATAAACAGAGTAGTAGCAGTGTACATGGAGGTAGGGGTGAAGTGGCTATGCATAGATAATAAACAGAGAGTAGCAGCAGTGTACATGGAGGTAGGGGTGAAGTGGCTATGCATAGATAATAAACAGAGAGTAGCAGCAGTGTACATGGAGGTAGGGGTGAAGTGGCTATGCATAGATAATAAACAGAGAGTAGCAGCAGTGTACATGGAGGTAGGGGTGAAGTGGCTATGCATAGATAATAAACAGAGAGTAGCAGCAGTGTACATGGAGGTAGGGGTGAAGTGGCTATGCATAGATAATAAACAGAGAGTAGCAGCAGTGTACATGGAGGTAGGGGTGAAGTGGCTATGCATAGATAATAAACAGAGAGTAGCAGCAGTGTACATGGAGGTAGGGGTGAAGTGGCTATGCATAGATAATAAACAGAGAGTAGCAGCAGTGTACATGGAGGTAGGGGTGAAGTGGCTATGCATAGATAATAAACAGAGAGTAGCAGCAGTGTACATGGAGGTAGGGGTGAAGTGGCTATGCATAGATAATAAACAGAGAGTAGCAGCAGTGTACATGGAGGTAGGGGTGAAGTGGCTATGCATAGATAATAAACAGAGAGTAGCAGCAGTGTACATGGAGGTAGGGGTGAAGTGGCTATGCATAGATAATAAACAGAGAGTAGCAGCAGTGTACATGGAGGTAGGGGTGAAGTGGCTATGCATAGATAATAAACAGAGAGTAGCAGCAGTGTACATGGAGGTAGGGGTGAAGTGGCTATGCATAGATAATAAACAGAGAGTAGCAGCAGCAGTGTACATGGAGGTAGGGGTGAAGTGGCTATGCATAGATAATAAACAGAGAGTAGCAGCAGTGTACATGGAGGTAGGGGTGAAGTGGCTATGCATAGATAATAAACAGAGAGTAGCAGCAGTGTACATGGAGGTAGGGGTGAAGTGGCTATGCATAGATAATAAACAGAGAGTAGCAGCAGTGTACATGGAGGTAGGGGTGAAGTGGCTATGCATAGATAATAAACAGAGAGTAGCAGCAGTGTACATGGAGGTAGGGGTGAAGTGGCTATGCATAGATAATAAACAGAGAGTAGCAGCAGTGTACATGGAGGTAGGGGTGAAGTGGCTATGCATAGTTAATAAACAGAGAGTAGCAGCAGTGTACATGGAGGTAGGGGTGAAGTGGCTATGCATAGATAATAAACAGAGAGTAGCAGCAGTGTACATGGAGGTAGGGGTGAAGTGGCTATGCATAGTTAATAAACAGAGAGTAGCAGCAGTGTACATGGAGGTAGGGGTGAAGTGGCTATGCATAGTTAATAAACAGAGAGTAGCAGCAGTGTACATGGAGGTAGGGGTGAAGTGGCTATGCATAGATAATAAACAGAGAGTAGCAGCAGTGTACATGGAGGTAGGGGTGAAGTGGCTATGCATAGATAATAAACAGAGAGTAGCAGCAGTGTACATGGAGGTAGGGGTGAAGTGGCTATGCATAGATAATAAACAGAGAGTAGCAGCAGTGTACATGGAGGTAGGGGTGAAGTGGCTATGCATAGATAATAAACAGAGAGTAGCAGCAGTGTACATGGAGGTAGGGGTGAAGTGGCTATGCATAGATAATAAACAGAGAGTAGCAGCAGTGTACATGGAGGTAGGGGTGAAGTGGCTATGCATAGTTAATAAACAGAGAGTAGCAGCAGTGTACATGGAGGTAGGGGTGAAGTGGCTATGCATAGTTAATAAACAGAGAGTAGCAGCAGTGTACATGGAGGTAGGGGTGAAGTGGCTATGCATAGTTAATAAACAGAGAGTAGCAGCAGTGTACATGGAGGTAGGGG
Organism: Oncorhynchus nerka; assembly: GCF_034236695.1. NCBI lineage: Eukaryota > Metazoa > Chordata > Actinopteri > Salmoniformes > Salmonidae > Oncorhynchus > Oncorhynchus nerka. The sequence continues at coordinate 1,515,859 of NC_088401.1, read as the reverse complement.
TGAAGTGGCTATGCATAGATAATAAACAGAGAGTAGCAGCAGTGTACATGGAGGTAGGGGTGAAGTGGCTATGCATAGATAATAAACAGAGAGTAGCAGCAGTGTACATGGAGGTAGGGGTGAAGTGGCTATGCATAGATAATAAACAGAGAGTAGCAGCAGTGTACATGGAGGTAGGGGTGAAGTGGCTATGCATAGATAATAAACAGAGAGTAGCAGCAGTGTACATGGAGGTAGGGGTGAAGTGGCTATGCATAGATAATAAACAGAGAGTAGCAGCAGTGTACATGGAGGTAGGGGTGAAGTGGCTATGCATAGATAATAAACAGAGAGTAGCAGCAGTGTACATGGAGGTAGGGGTGAAGTGGCTATGCATAGATAATAAACAGAGAGTAGCAGCAGTGTACATGGAGGTAGGGGTGAAGTGGCTATGCATAGATAATAAACAGAGAGTAGCAGCAGTGTACATGGAGGTAGGGGTGAAGTGGCTATGCATAGATAATAAACAGAGAGTAGCAGCAGTGTACATGGAGGTAGGGGTGAAGTGGCTATGCATAGATAATAAACAGAGAGTAGCAGCAGTGTACATGGAGGTAGGGGTGAAGTGGCTATGCATAGATAATAAACAGAGAGTAGCAGCAGTGTACATGGAGGTAGGGGTGAAGTGGCTATGCATAGATAATAAACAGAGAGTAGCAGCAGTGTACATGGAGGTAGGGGTGAAGTGGCTATGCATAGATAATAAACAGAGAGTAGCAGCAGTGTACATGGAGGTAGGGGTGAAGTGGCTATGCATAGATAATAAACAGAGAGTAGCAGCAGTGTACATGGAGGTAGGGGTGAAGTGGCTATGCATAGATAATAAACAGAGAGTAGCAGCAGTGTACATGGAGGTAGGGGTGAAGTGGCTATGCATAGATAATAAACAGAGAGTAGCAGCAGTGTACATGGAGGTAGGGGTGAAGTGGCTATGCATAGATAATAAACAGAGAGTAGCAGCAGTGTACATGGAGGTAGGGGTGAAGTGGCTATGCATAGATAATAAACAGAGAGTAGCAGCAGTGTACATGGAGGTAGGGGTGAAGTGGCTATGCATAGATAATAAACAGAGAGTAGCAGCAGTGTACATGGAGGTAGGGGTGAAGTGGCTATAATAAACAGAGAGTAGCAGCAGTGTACATGGAGGTAGGGGTGAAGTGGCTATGCATAGATAATAAACAGAGAGTAGCAGCAGTGTACATGGAGGTAGGGGTGAAGTGGCTATGCATAGATAATAAACAGAGAGTAGCAGCAGTGTACATGGAGGTAGGGGTGAAGTGGCTATGCATAGATAATAAACAGAGAGTAGCAGCAGTGTACATGGAGGTAGGGGTGAAGTGGCTATGCATAGATAATAAACAGAGAGTAGCAGCAGTGTACATGGAGGTAGGGGTGAAGTGGCTATGCATAGATAATAAACAGAGAGTAGCAGCAGTGTACATGGAGGTAGGGGTGAAGTGGCTATGCATAGATAATAAACAGAGAGTAGCAGCAGTGTACATGGAGGTAGGGGTGAAGTGGCTATGCATAGATAATAAACAGAGAGTAGCAGCAGTGTACATGGAGGTAGGGGTGAAGTGGCTATGCATAGATAATAAACAGAGAGTAGCAGCAGTGTACATGGAGGTAGGGGTGAAGTGGCTATGCATAGATAATAAACAGAGAGTAGCAGCAGTGTACATGGAGGTAGGGGTGAAGTGGCTATGCATAGATAATAAACAGAGAGTAGCAGCAGTGTACATGGAGGTAGGGGTGAAGTGACTATGCATAGATAATAAACAGAGAGTAGCAGCAGTGTACATGGAGGTAGGGGTGAAGTGACTATGCATAGATAATAAACAGAGAGTAGCAGCAGTGTACATGGAGGTAGGGGTGAAGTGGCTATGCATAGATAATAAACAGAGAGTAGCAGCAGTGTACATGGAGGTAGGGGTGAAGTGGCTATGCATAGATAATAAACAGAGAGTAGCAGCAGTGTACATGGAGGTAGGGGTGAAGTGGCTATGCATAGATAATAAACAGAGAGTAGCAGCAGTGTACATGTAGGTAGGGGTGAAGTGGCTATGCATAGTTAATAAACAGAGAGTAGCAGCAGTGTACATGGAGGTAGGGGTGAAGTGGCTATGCATAGTTAATAAACAGAGAGTAGCAGCAGTGTACATGGAGGTAGGGGTGAAGTGGCTATGCATAGATAATAAACAGAGAGTAGCAGCAGTGTACATGGAGGTAGGGGTGAAGTGGCTATGCATAGTTAATAAACAGAGAGTAGCAGCAGTGTACATGGAGGTAGGGGTGAAGTGGCTATGCATAGATAATAAACAGAGAGTAGCAGCAGTGTACATGGAGGTAGGGGTGAAGTGGCTATGCATAGATAATAAACAGAGAGTAGCAGCAGTGTACATGGAGGTAGGGGTGAAGTGGCTATGCATAGTTAATAAACAGAGAGTAGCAGCAGTGTACATGGAGGTAGGGGTGAAGTGGCTATGCATAGATAATACAAAACAAATGGAGGAGGGGGGGGGGTCAATGTAGTGGTCAGTTGTTCAGCAGTCTTATGGTTTAGGGGTAAAAGCTGTTGAGGAGCCTTTTGGTCCTAGACTTGGTGCTCCGGTACCGCTTGCCGTGCGTTAGCAGAGGGAACAGTCTATGACTAGGGTGACTGGAATCTTTGACCATTTTTAGGGCCTTCCACTGACACCACCTGGTATAGAGGTCCTGGATGGCAGGAAGCTTGGCCCCAGTGATGTACTGGGCTGTACACACTACCTTCTGTAGTGCCTTACGGTTGGATGATGAGCAGTTGCCATACCAGGCAGTGATGCAACCAGTGCTCTCGATGGTGCAGCTGTATAACCTTTTGAGGATCTGAGGACCCATGCCAAATCTTATCAGTCTCCTGAGGGGGAATAGGCTTTGTCGTGTTCTCTTCACAACTGTCTTGGTGTGTTTGGACCATGTTAGTTCGTTGGTGATGTGGACATTCACTCTCGAACCCCTACACTACCTAGTCACATACCTCTCTACCTCCACCTACAGTCACATACCTCTATACCTCCACCTACAGTGCCATACCTCTCTACCTCCACCTACAGTGCCATACCTCTCTACCTCCACCTACAGTGCCATACCTCTCTACCTCCACCTACAGTGCCATACCTCTCTACCTCCACCTACAGTCACATACCTCTCTACCTCCACCTACAGTCCCATACCTCTCTACCTCCACCTACAGTCCCATACCTCTATACCTCCACCTACAGTCCCATACCTCTCTACCTCCACCTACAGTGCCATACCTCTCTACCTCCACCTACAGTGCCATACCTCTCTACCTCCACCTACAGTGCCATACCTCTCTACCTCCACCTACAGTGCCATACCTCTCTACCTCCACCTACAGTGCCATACCTCTATACCTCCACCTACAGTCCCATACTTCACTACCTCCACCTACAGTCACATACCTCTCTACCTCCACCTACAGTCGCATACCTCTATGCCTCCACCTACAGTCACATACCTCCACCTACAGTCACATACCTCTATACCTCCACCTACAGTCACATACCTCTATACCTCCACCTACAGTCCCATACCTCTATACCTCCACCTACAGTCACATACCTCCACCTACAGTCACATACCTCTATACCTCCACCTACAGTCACATACCTCTATACCTCCACCTACAGTCACATACCTCTATACCTCCACCTACAGTCACATACCTCTATACCTCCACCTACAGTCACATACCTCTATACCTCCACCTACAGTCACATACCTCTATACCTCCACCTACAGTCCCATACCTCTATACCTCCACCTACAGTCACATACCTCTATACCTCCACCTACAGTCACATACCTCTATACCTCCACCTACAGTCACATACCTCCACCTACAGTCACATACCTCCACCTACAGTCACATACCTCTATACCTCCACCTACAGTCACATACCTCCACCTACAGTGACATACCTCTATACCTCCACCTACAGTCACATACCTCTATACCTCCACCTACAGTCACATACCTCTATACCTCCACCTACAGTCACAAACCTCTCTACCTCCACCTACAGTCCCATACCTCCACCTACAGTCACATACCTCCACCTACAGTCACATACCTCCACCTACAGTCACATACCTCTTTACCTCCACCTACAGTCACATACCTCTTTACCTCCACCTACAGTCACATACCTCTTTACCTCCACCTACAGTCACATACCTCTATACCTCCACCTACAGTCACATACCTCTATACCTCCACCTACAGTCACATACCTCCACCTACAGTGACATACCTCTATACCTCCACCTACAGTCACATACCTCTATACCTCCACCTACAGTCACAAACCTCTCTACCTCCACCTACAGTCCCATACCTCCACCTACAGTCACATACCTCCACCTACAGTCACATACCTCTTTACCTCCACCTACAGTCACATACCTCTTTACCTCCACCTACAGTCACATACCTCTTTACCTCCACCTACAGTCACATACCTCTTTACCTCCACCTACAGTCACATACCTCTATACCTCCACCTACAGTCACATACCTCTATACCTCCACCTACCTCTATACCTCCACCTACAGTGACATACCTCTCTACCTCCACCTACAGTCCCATACCTCCACCTACAGTCCCATTCCTCTATACCTCCACCTACAGTCACATACCTCCACCTACAGTCCCATACCTCTATACCTGCACCTACAGTCCCATACCTCTATACCTGCACCTACAGTCCCATACCTCTATACCTGCACCTATAGTCACATACTTCTATACCTCCACCTACAGTCCCATACCTCTATACCTCCACCTACAGTCACATACCTCTTTACCTCCACCTACAGTCACATACCTCTATACCTCCACCTACAGTCACATACCTCCACCTACAGTCCCATACCTCCACATACAGTCACATACCTCCACCTACAGTCACATACCTCCACCTACAGTCACATACCTCCACCTACAGTCACATACCTCCACCTACAGTCACATACCTCCACCTAGTCACATACCTCCACCTACAGTGACATACCTCTATACCTCCACCTACAGTCACATACCTCTATACCTCCACCTACAGTCACATACCTCTCTACCTCCACCTACAGTCCCACCCACCTACAGTCACATACCTCTCTACCTCCACCTACAGTCCCATACCTCCACCTACAGTCACATACCTCTTTACCTCCACCTACAGTCACATACCTCTATACCTCCACCTACAGTCCCATACCTCTATACCTCCACCTACAGTCACATACCTCTATACCTCCACCTACAGTCACATACCTCCACCTACAGTCACATACCTCTATACCTCCACCTACAGTCCCATTCCTCTATACCTCCACCTACAGTCACATACCTCTATACCTCCACCTACAGTCACATACCTCTATACCTCCACCTACAGTGACATACCTCTATACCTCCACCTACAGTCACATACCTCTATACCTCCACCTACAGTCACATACCTCTCTACCTCCACCTACAGTCCCATACCTCCACCTACAGTCACATACCTCTTTACCTCCACCTACAGTCACATACCTCTTTACCTCCACCTACAGTCACATACCTCTATACCTCCACCTACAGTCCCATACCTCTCTACCTCCACCTACAGTCCCATACCTCTATACCTCCACCTACAGTCACATACCTCCACCTACAGTCACATACCTCTATACCTCCACCTACAGTCACATACCTCTATACCTCCACCTACAGTCACATACCTCTATACCTCCACCTACAGTCACATACCTCTATACCTCCACCTACAGTCACATACCTCTATACCTCCACCTACAGTCACATACCTCTACCTACAGTCTCCACCTACAGTCCCATACCTCTATACCTCCACCTACAGTCCCATACCTCTATACCTCCACCTACAGTCACATACCTCTATCCACCTACAGTCCCCTCTATACCTCCACCTACAGTCACATACCTCTATACCTCCACCTACAGTCACATACCTCTATACCTCCACCTACAGTCCCATACCTCTATACCTCCACCTACAGTCCATACCTCTATACCTCCACCTACAGTCACATACCTCTATACCTCCACCTACAGTCACATACCTCTATACCTCCACCTACAGTCACATACCTCCACCTACAGTACATACTCCACCTACAGTCACATACCTCTATACCTCCACCTACAGTCACATACCTCTATACCTCCACCTACAGTCACATACATACCTCTATACCTCCACCTACAGTCACATACCTCTATACCTCCACCTACAGTCACATACCTCTATACCTCCACCTACAGTCCCATACCTCCACCTACCTACCTCCCTACAGTCACATACCTCTTTACCTCCACCTACAGTCACATACCTCTATACCTCCACCTACAGTCACATACCTCTCTACCTCCACCTACAGTCACATACCTCTACCTCCACCTACAGTCACATACCTCTATACCTCCACCTACAGTCACATACCTCTATACCTCCACCTACAGTCCCATACCTCTATACCTCCACCTACAGTCCCATACCTCTATACCTCCACCTACAGTCACATACCTCCACCTACAGTCACATACCTCCACCTACAGTCACATACCTCTATACCTCCACCTACAGTCACATACCTCTATACCTCCACCTACAGTCATACATACCTCTATACCTCCACCTACAGTCACATACCTCTATACCTCCACCTACAGTCACATACCTCTATACCTCCACCTACAGTCACATACCTCTATACCTCCACCTACAGTCCCATACCTCTATACCTCCACCTACAGTCACATACCTCCACCTACAGTCACATACCTCTATACCTCCACCTACAGTCACATACCTCTATACCTCCACCTACAGTCATACCTCTATACCTCCACCTCCACAGTCACATACCTCTTTACACCTACAGTCACATACCTCTATACCTCCACCTACAGTCACATACCTCCACCTACAGTCACATACCTCTATACCTCCACCTACAGTCACATACCTCTATACCTCCACCTACAGTCACATACCTCTATACCTACAGTCACATCCACCTCCCTCTACCTACAGTCACATACCTCCACCTACAGTCACATACCTCTATACCTCCACCTACAGTCACATACCTCTATACCTCCACCTACAGTCACATACCTCCTCCTACCTACAGTCACATACCTCTATACCTCCACCTACAGTCACATACCTCTACATACCTCTATACCTCCACCTACAGTCACATACCTCTATACCTCCACCTACAGTCACATACCTCTATACCTCCACCTACAGTCACATACCTCTATACCTCCACCTACAGTCACATACCTCCACCTACAGTCCCATACCTCCACCTACAGTCACATACCTCTATACCTCCACCTACAGTCACATACCTCTATACCTCCACCTACAGTCACATACCTCTATACCTCAGTCACATACACCTACCTAGTCACATACCTCTATACCTCCACCTACAGTCACATACCTCTATACCTCCACCTACAGTCACATACCTCTCCACCTCCACCTACAGTCACATACCTCCACCTACAGTCACATACCTCCACACCTACAGTCACATACCTCTATACCTCCACCTACAGTCACATACCTCTATACCTCCACCTACAGTCACATACCTCTTACCTCCACCTACAGTCACATACCTCCACCTACAGTCCCATACCTCCACCTACAGTCACATACCTCCTTACCTCCAACCTACAGTCACATACCTCTTACCTCCACCTACAGTCACATACCTCTATACCTCCACCTACAGTCACATACCTCTATACCTCCACCTACAGTCACATACCTCTATACCTCCACCTACAGTCACATACCTCCACCTACAGTCACATACCTCCACCTACAGTGACATACCTCTATACCTCCACCTACAGTCACATACCTCTATACCTCCACCTACAGTCACATACCTCTATACCTCCACCTACAGTCACATACCTCTATACCTCCACCTACAGTCACATACCTCTATACCTCCACCTACAGTCACATCCACCTACAGTCCCATACCTCCACCTACAGTCACATACCTCTATACCTCCACCTACAGTCACATACCTCTATACCTCCACCTACAGTCACATACCTCTATACCTCCACCTACAGTCACATACCTCTATACCTCCACCTACAGTCACATACCTCTATACCTCCACCTACAGTCCCATACCTCTCTACCTCCACCTACAGTCCCATACCTCTATACCTGCACCTACAGTCCCATACCTCCACCTACAGTCACATACCTCTATACCTCCACCTACAGTCACATACCTCTATACCTCCACCTACAGTCACATACCTCTATACCTCCACCTACAGTCGCATACCTCTATACCTCCACCTACAGTCACATACCTCTATACCTCCACCTACAGTCACATACCTCTATACCTCCACCTACAGTCACATACCTCCACCTACAGTCCCATACCTCCACCTACAGTCACATACCTCTATACCTCCACCTACAGTCACATACCTCTTTACCTCCACCTACAGTCACATACCTCTATACCTCCACCTACAGTCACATACCTCCCTCCACCTACAGTCACATACTTCCACCTACAGTCCCATACCTCCACCTACAGTCCCATACCTTTTTACCTCCACCTACAGACACATACCTCTTTACCTCCACCTACAGTCCCATACCTCCACCTACAGTCACATACCTCTTTACCTCCACCTACAGACACATACCTCTTTACCTCCACCTACAGTCCCATACCTCCACCGACAGTCCCATACCTCTATACCTCCACATACAGTCACATACCTCTTTACCTCCACATACAGTCACATACCTCTTTACCTCCACATACCTCTATACCTCCACCTACAGTCCCATACCTCTATACCTCCACCTACATTCACATACCTCTATACCTCCACCTACAGTCCCATACCTCTTTACCTCCACCTACAGTCACATACCTCTATACCTCCACCTACAGTCACATACCTCTATACCTCCACCTACAGTCACATACCTCTATACCTCCACCTACAGTCCCACATACCTCTATACCTCCACCTACAGTCACATACCTCTCCTCCACCTACATACCTCTATACCTCCACCTACAGTCACATACCTCTTTACCGCCACCTACAGTCCCATACCTCCACCTACAGTCCCATACCTCCACCTACAGTCACACACCTCTATACCTCCACCTACAGTCACATACCTCTATACCTCCACCTACAGTCACATACCTCTATACCTCCACCTAGTCACATACCTCTATACCTCCACCTACAGTCCCATACCTCTTTACCTCCACCTACAGTCACATACCTCTATACCTCCACCTACAGTCACATACCTCTTTACCTCCACCTACAGTCCCATACCTCTATACCTCCACCTACAGTCACATACCTCTTTACCTCCACCTACAGTCACATACCTCTATACCACCTACAGTCACATACCTCTATACCTCCACCTACAGTCACATACCTCTTTACCTCCACCTACAGTCACATACCTCTATACCTCCACCTACAGTGACATACCTCTTTACCTCCACCTACAGTCGCATACCTCTATACCTCCACCTACAGTCACATACCTCTATACCTCCACCTACAGTCACATACCTCTATACCTCCACCTACAGTCACATACCTCTATACCTCCACCTACAGTCACATACCTCTATACCTCCACCTACAGTCCCATACCTCCACCTCCACCTACAGTCACATACCTCTATACCTCCACCTACAGTCACATACCTCTTTACCTCCACCTACAGTCACATACCTCTTTACCTCCACCTACAGTCACATACCTCTATACCACCTACAGTCACATACCTCTTTACCTCCACCTACAGTCACATACCTCTATACCTCCACCTACAGTCACATACCTCTTTACCTCCACCTACAGTCATACCTCTATACCTCCACCTACAGTCACATACCTCTATACACTATACCTACCTCCACCTACAGTCCCATACCTCTACAGTCACATACCTCTATACCTCCACCTACAGTCACATACCTCTATACCTCCACCTACAGTCCCATACCTCTTTACCTCCACCTACAGTCCCATACCTCTATACCTCCACCTACAGTCACATACCTCTTTACCTCCACCTACAGTCCCATACCTCTATACCTCCACCTACAGTCACATACCTCTATACCTCCACCTACAGTCACATACCTCTATACCTCCACCTACAGTCACATACCTCTATACCTCCACCTACAGTCCACCTCCACCTCAGTGACATACCTCCACCTACCCTCCACCTACAGTCCATACATACCTCCACCTACAGTCACATACCTCTATACCTCCACCTACAGTCCCATACCTCTATACCTCCACCTACAGTCACATACCTCTATACCTCCACCTACAGTCACATACCTCTATACCTCCACCTACAGTCCCATACCTCTATACCTCCACCTACAGTCCCATACCTCTATACCTCCACCTACAGTCACATACCTCTTTACCTCCACCTACAGTCCCATACCTCTATACCTCCACCTACAGTCACATACCTCTATACCTCCACCTACAGTCACATACCTCTTTACCTCCACCTACAGTCACATACCTCCTTACCTCCACCTACAGTCACATACCTCTATACCTCCACCTACAGTCCCATACCTCCACCTACAGTCACATACCTCCTTACCTCCACCTACAGTCACATACCTCTTTACCTCCACCTACAGTCACATACCTCTATACCTCCACCCTAGTCACATACCTACCTACAGTCTCCACCTACAGTCACATACCTCTATACCTCCACCTACAGTCACATACCTCTATACCTCCACCTACAGTCACATACCTCCACCTACAGTCACATACCTCCACCTACAGTGACATACCTCTATACCTCCACCTACAGTCACATACCTCTATACCTCCACCTACAGTCACATACCTCTATACCTCCACCTACAGTCACATACCTCTATACCTCCACCTACAGTCGAATACCTCCACCTACAGTCACATACCTCCACCTACAGTGACATACCTCTATACCTCCACCTACAGTCACATACTTCTATACCTCCACCTACAGTCACATACCTCTATACCTCCACCTACAGTCACATACCTCTATACCTCCACCTACAGTCACATACCTCTATACCTCCACCTACAGTCCCATACCTCTCTACCTCCACCTACAGTCCCATACCTCTATACCTGCACCTACAGTCCCATACCTCCACCTACAGTCACATACCTCTATACCTCCACCTACAGTCACATACCTCTATACCTCCACCTACAGTCGCATACCTCTATACCTCCACCTACAGTCGCATACCTCTATACTTCACTACCTCCACCTACAGTCACATACCTCTTTACCTCCACCTACAGTCACATACCTCTATACCTCCACCTACAGTCACATACCTCCACCTACAGTCACATACCTCCTCCACCTACAGTCACATACCTCTATACCTCCACCTACAGTCGAATACCTCTATACCTCCACCTACATTCACATACCTCCACCTACAGTCACATACTTCCACCTACAGTCCCATACCTCCACCTACAGTCCCATACCTTTTTACCTCCACCTACAGACACATACCTCTTTACCTCCACCTACAGTCCCATACCTCCACCTACAGTCACATACCTCTATACCTCCACCTACAGTCACATACCTCTTTACCTCCACCTACCCCACCTCCACAGTCCCATACCTCTATACCTCCACCTACAGTCACATACCTCTTTACCTCCACCTACAGTCACATACCTTTACCTCCACACAGTCACTATACCTCCACCTACAGTCCCATACCTCTATACCTCCACCTACAGTCACATACCTCTATACCTCCACCTACAGTCCCATACCTCTTTACCTCCACCTACAGTCACATACCTCTATACCTCCACCTACAGTCACATACCTCTATACCTCCACCTACAGTCACATACCTCTATACCTCCACCTACAGTCACATACCTCTATACCTCCACCTACAGTCACATACCTCTATACCTCCACCTACAGTCACATACCTCTTTACCTCCACCTACAGTCCCATACCTCCACCTACAGTCCCATACCTCCACCTACAGTCACACACCTCTATACCTCCACCTACAGTCACACACCTCTATACCTCCACCTACAGTCACATACCTCTATACCTCCACTTAGTCACATACCTCTATACCTCCACCTACAGTCACATACCTCTATACCTCCACCTATCACCCTCTTTACACCTACAGTCACATACCTCTTTACCTCCACCTACAGTCACATACCTCTTTACCTCCACCTACAGTCCATACCTCTATACCTCCACCTACAGTCACATACCTCTTTACCTCCACCTACAGTCACATACCTCTATACCTCCACCTACAGTCACATACCTCTATACCTCCACCTACAGTCACATACCTCTTTACCTCCACCTACAGTCACATACCTCTATACCTCCACCTACAGTCACATACCTCTATACCTCCACCTACAGTCACATACCTCTACCTACCTCCACCTACAGTCACATACCTCTATATACCTACAGTCACCTCTCACATACCTCTACCTCCACCTACAGTCACCTCTATACCTACCTCTATACCTCCACCTACCTCCACCTACAGTCACATACCTCTATACCTCCACCTACAGTCCCATACCTCTTTACCTCCACCTACAGTCACATACCTCTATACCTCCACCTACAGTCACATACCTCTTTACCTCCACCTACAGTCACATACCTCTTTACCTCCACCTACAGTCACATACCTCTATACCACCTACAGTCACATACCTCTTTACCTCCACCTACAGTCACATACCTCTATACCTCCACCTACAGTCACATACCTCTTTACCTCCACCTACAGACACATACCTCCACCTACAGTCACATACCTCCACCTACAGTCCCATACCTCCACCTACAGTCCCATACCTTCACCTACAGTCACATACCTCTTTACCTCCACCTACAGTCCCATACCTCTATACCTCCACATACAGTCCCATACCTCTTTACCTCCACCTACAGTCCCATACCTCTATACCTCCACCTACAGTCACATACCTCTTTACCTCCACCTACAGTCCCATACCTCTATACCTCCACATACAGTCCCATACCTCTATACCTCCACCTACAGTCACATACCTCTATACCTCCACCTACAGTCCCATACCTCTATACCTCCACCTACAGTCACATACCTCTATACCTCCACCTACCTCTATACCTCCACCTACAGTGACATACCTCTCTACCTCCACCTACAGTCCCATACCTCCACCTACAGTCCCATTCCTCTATACCTCCACCTACAGTCCCATACCTCTTTACCTCCACCTACAGTCCCATACCTCTATACCTCCACATACAGTCCCATACCTCTATACCTCCACCTACAGTCACATACCTCTATACCTCCACCTACAGTCCCATACCTCTATACCTCCACCTACAGTCCCATACCTCTATACCTCCACCTACAGTCACATACCTCTTTACCTCCACCTACAGTCCCATACCTCTTTACCTCCACCTACAGTCCATACCTCTATACCTCCACCTACAGGAACATACCTCTATACCTCCACCTACAGTCCCATACCTCTTTACCTCCACCTACAGTCACATACCTCTATACCTCCACCTACAGTCACATACCTCTTTACCTCCACCTAGTCACATACCTCTTTACCTCCACCTACAGTCCCATACCTCTATACCTCCACCTACAGTCACATACCTCTTTACCTCCACCTACAGTCACATACCTCTATACCACCTACAGTCACATACCTCTATACCTCCACCTACAGTCACATATCTCTATACCTCCACCTACAGTCACATACCTCTATACCTCCACCTACAGTCACATACCTCTATACCTCCACCTACAGTCACATACCTCTCTACCTCCACCTACAGTCCCATACCTCCACCTACAGTCCCATACCTCTATACCTCCACCTACAGTCCCATACCTCTATACCTCCACCTACAGTCACATACCTCTATACCTCCACCTACAGTCACATACCTCTATACCTCCACCTACAGTCCCATACCTCCATACCTCCACCTACAGTCCACATACCTCTATACCTCCACCTACAGTCACATACCTCTACCTCCACCTACAGTCACATACCTCCACCTACAGTCACATACCTCTTTACCTCCACCTACAGTCCCATACCTCTATACCTCCACCTACAGTCCAATACCTCTATGCCTCCACCTACAGTCCCATACCTCTTTACCTCCACCTACAGTCACATACCTCTATACCTCCACCTACAGTCACATACCTCTTTACCTCCACCTAGTCACATACCTCTTTACCTCCACCTACAGTCCCATACCTCTATACCTCCACCTACAGTCACATACCTCTTTACCTCCACCTACAGTCACATACCTCTATACCACCTACAGTCACATACCTCTATACCTCCACCTACAGTCACATATCTCTATACCTCCACCTACAGTCACATACCTCTATACCTCCACCTATAGTCACATACCTCTATACCTCCACCTACAGTGACATACCTCTCTACCTCCACCTACAGTCCCATACCTCCACCTACAGTCCCATACCTCTATACCTCCACCTACAGTCCCATACCTCTATACCTCCACCTACAGTCACATACCTCTATACCTCCACCTACAGTCACATACCTCTATACCTCCACCTACAGTCCCATACCTCTATACCTCCACCTACAGTCACATACCTCTATACCTCCACCTACAGTCACATACCTCTATACCTCCACCTACAGTCACATACCTCCACCTACAGTCACATACCTCTTTACCTCCACCTACAGTCCCATACCTCTATACCTCCACCTACAGTCCAATACCTCTATGCCTCCACCTACAGTCACATACCTCTTTACCTCCACCTACAGTCAGATACCTCTTTACCTCCACCTACAGTCAGATACCTCTTTACCTCCACCTACAGTCACATACCTCCACCTACAGTCACATACCTCTTTACCTCCACCTACAGTCACATACCTCCACCTAGTCACATACCTCCACCTACAGGAACATACCTCTATACCTCCACATACAGTCCCATACCTCTATACCTCCAACTACAGTCACACACCTCTATACCTCCACCTACAGTCACACACCTCTATACCTCCACCTACAGTCACACACCTCTATACCTCCACCTACAGTCACACACCTCTATACCTCCACCTACAGTCACATACCTCTATACCTCCACCTACAGTCACATACCTCTATACCTCCACCTACAGTCACATACCTCTATACCTCCACCTACAGTCACATACCTCTATACCTCCACCTACAGTCACATACCTCTATACCTCCACCTACAGTCACATACCTCTATACCTCCACCTACAGTCACATACCTCTATACCTCCACCTACAGTGACATACCTCTCTACCTCCACCTACAGTCCAATACCTCCACCTACAGTCCCATACCTCTATACCTCCACCTACAGTCACATACCTCTATACCTCCACCTACAGTCACATACCACTATACCTCCACCTACAGTCACATACCTCTATACCTCCACCTACAGTCACATACCTCTATACCTCCACCTACAGTCCCATACCTCTTTACCTCCACCTACAGTCCCATACCTCTATGCCTCCACCTACAGTCACATACCTCTTTACCTCCACCTACAGTCACATACCTCTTTACCTCCACCTACAGTCCCATACCTCCACCTACAGTCAGATACCTCTTTACCTCCACCTACAGTCAGATACCTCTTTACCTCCACCTACAGTCAGATACCTCTTTACCTCCACCTACAGTCAGATACCTCTTTACCTCCACCTACAGTCACATACCTCTTTACCTCCACCTACAGTCACATACCTCCACCTAGTCACATACCTCCACCTACAGTCCCATACCTCTTTACCTCCACCTACAGTCCCATACCTCCACCTACAGTCACATACCTCCACCTACAGTCACATACCTCCACCTACAGTCCCATACCTCCACCTACAGTCCCATACCTCCACCTACAGTCCCATACCTCCACCTACAGTCCCATACCTCTATACCTCCACCTACAGTCCCATACCTCTTTACCTCCACCTACAGTCCCATACCTCCACCTACAGTCACATACCTCCACCTACAGTCACATACCTCCACCTACAGTCCCATACCTCCACCTACAGTCCCATACCTCTATACCTCCACCTACAGTCCCATACCTCCACCTACAGTCCCATACCTCTATACCTCCACCTACAGTCACATACCTCTATACCTCCACCTACAGTCACATACCTCCACCTACAGTCACATACCTCTTTACCTCCACCTACAGTCCCATACCTCTTTACCTCCACCTACAGTCCCATACCTCTATACCTCCACCTACAGTCCCATACCTCCACCTACAGTCCCAAACCTCTCTACCTCCACCTACAGTCCCATACCTCTTTACCTCCACCTACAGTCCCATACCTCCACCTACAGTCCCATACCTCCACCTACAGTCCCATACCTCCACCTACAGTCCCATACCTCCACCTACAGTCCCATACCTCCACCTACAGTCCCATACCTCTATACCTCCACCTACAGTCACATACCTCTATACCTCCACCTACAGTCCCATACCTCCACCTACAGTCCCATACCTCCACCTACAGTCCCATACCTCCACCTACAGTCCCATACCTCCACCTACAGTCCCATACCTCTTTACCTCCACCTAGTCACATACCTCTATACCTCCACCTACAGTCACATACCTCTATACCTCCACCTACAGTCACATACCTCTATACCTCCACCTACAGTCCATACCTCTATACCTCCACCTACAGTCCATACCTCTATACCTCCACCTACAGTCACACACCTCTATACCTCCACCTACAGTCACATACCTCTATACCTCCACCTACAGTCACATACCTCTATACCTCCACCTACAGTCACATACCTCCACCTACAGTCCCATACCTCTATACCTCCACCTACAGTCCCATACCTCCACCTACAGTCCCATACCTCTATACCTCCACCTACAGTCACATACCTTCACCTACAGTCCCATACCTCTATACCTCCACCTACAGTCCCATACCTCTATACCTCCACCTACAGTCCCATACCTCTATACCTCCACCTACAGTCACATACCTTCACCTACAGTCACATACCTCTTTGCCTCCACCTACAGTCACATACCTCCACCTACAGTCACATACCTCTATACCTCCACCTACAGTCACATACCTCTATACCTCCACCTACAGTCACATACCTCCACCTACAGTCACATACCTCCACCTACAGTCCCATACCTCTTTACCTCCACCTACAGTCCCATACCTCTTTACCTCCACCTACAGTCCCATACCTCTTTACCTCCACCTACAGTCACATACCTCTATACCTCCACCTACTGTCACATACCTCCACCTACAGTCACATACCTCTTTACCTCCACCTACAGTCCCATACCTCTTTACCTCCACCTACAGTCCATACCTCTATACCTCCACCTACAGGAACATACCTCTATACCTCCACATACAGTCCCATACCTCTTTACCTCCACCTACAGTCACATACCTCTATACCTCCACCTACAGTCACATACCTCTTTACCTCCACCTAGTCACATACCTCTTTACCTCCACCTACAGTCCCATACCTCTATACCTCCACCTACAGTCACATACCTCTTTACCTCCACCTACAGTCACATACCTCTATACCACCTACAGTCACATACCTCTATACCTCCACCTACAGTCACATATCTCTATACCTCCACCTACAGTCCCATACCTCTATACCTCCACCTACAGTCACATACCTCTATACCTCCACCTACAGTCACATACCTCTATACCTCCACCTACAGTCACATACCTCCACCTACAGTCACATACCTCTTTACCTCCACCTACAGTCCCATACCTCTATACCTCCACCTACAGTCCAATACCTCTATGCCTCCACCTACAGTCACATACCTCTTTACCTCCACCTACAGTCAGATACCTCTTTACCTCCACCTACAGTCAGATACCTCTTTACCTCCACCTACAGTCACATACCTCCACCTACAGTCACATACCTCTTTACCTCCACCTACAGTCACATACCTCCACCTAGTCACATACCTCCACCTACAGTCACATACCTCTATACCTCCAACTACAGTCACACACCTCTATACCTCCACCTACAGTCACACACCTCTATACCTCCACCTACAGTCACACACCTCTATACCTCCACCTACAGTCACACACCTCTATATCTCCACCTACAGTCACATACCTCTATACCTCCACCTACAGTCACATACCTCTATACCTCCACCTACAGTCACATACCTCTATACCTCCACCTACAGTCACATACCTCTATACCTCCACCTACAGTCACATACCTCTATACCTCCACCTACAGTCACATACCTCTATACCTCCACCTACAGTGACATACCTCTCTACCTCCACCTACAGTCCAATACCTCCACCTACAGTCCCATACCTCTATACCTCCACCTACAGTCACATACCTCTATACCTCCACCTACAGTCACATACCACTATACCTCCACCTACAGTCCCATACCTCTATACCTCCACCTACAGTCACATACCTCTATACCTCCACCTACAGTCACATACCTCTTTACCTCCACCTACAGTCCCATACCTCTTTACCTCCACCTACAGTCCCATACCTCTATGCCTCCACCTACAGTCACATACCTCTTTACCTCCACCTACAGTCCCATACCTCCACCTACAGTCAGATACCTCTTTACCTCCACCTACAGTCAGATACCTCTTTACCTCCACCTACAGTCAGATACCTCTTTACCTCCACCTACAGTCAGATACCTCTTTACCTCCACCTACAGTCAGATACCTCTTTACCTCCACCTACAGTCAGATACCTCTTTACCTCCACCTACAGTCACATACCTCTTTACCTCCACCTACAGTCACATACCTCCACCTAGTCACATACCTCCACCTACAGTCCCATACCTCTTTACCTCCACCTACAGTCCCATACCTCCACCTACAGTCACATACCTCCACCTACAGTCCCATACCTCCACCTACAGTCCCATACCTCCACCTACAGTCCCATACCTCCACCTACAGTCCCATACCTCTATACCTCCACCTACAGTCCCATACCTCTATACCTCCACCTACAGTCCCATACCTCCACCTACAGTCACATACCTCCACCTACAGTCACATACCTCCACCTACAGTCCCATACCTCCACCTACAGTCCCATACCTCTATACCTGCACCTACAGTCCCATACCTCCACCTACAGTCCCATACCTCTATACCTCCACCTACAGTCACATACCTCTATACCTCCACCTACAGTCACATACCTCCACCTACAGTCACATACCTCTTTACCTCCACCTACAGTCCCATACCTCTTTACCTCCACCTACAGTCCCATACCTCTATACCTCCACCTACAGTCCCATACCTCTATACCTCCACCTACAGTCCCATACCTCCACCTACAGTCCCATACCTCCACCTACAGTCCCATACCTCCACCTACAGTCCCATACCTCTATACCTCCACCTACAGTCACATACCTCCACCTACAGTCCCATACCTCTATACCTCCACCTACAGTCCCATACCTCCACCTACAGTCCCATACCTCCACCTACAGTCCCATACCTCCACCTACAGTCCCATACCTCCACCTACAGTCCCATACCTCCACCTACAGTCCCATACCTCCACCTACAGTCCCATACCTCCACCTACAGTCCCATACCTCCACCTACAGTCCCATACCTCTTTACCTCCACGGGGAGTTGAGTGTAGCCCACCGGACCCTGGTGCTCTGAGCTCTCTGTGATTGAGGTGTGATGGTGGGTTGTGAGTTTGGATGACTTGTTTAGTTTGTGTGTTTAGTAGACTGCAGTGTACAAGATGGCTGCCTCTGTTGATCGGTTGGTGGGGTTGCGTAAAGTAGACCTTTTCGCTGTAGCTGACCATTATGGATTCTTCATCCCTGAGAAAGCCCTAAAGGTTGATCGTCAGGGAGAGTTTAGTGAGAGAACCAATTCTCTCATTGAAAGGAGAGGAGACGGGTAGACCTTCCGATGCCAAGTCGGAGGACAGGGCGGAGGAAGGGGCGGAGGAAGGGGTTGCTCGTACCCCCTTTACAGCCCTGATATGATCTTCTTCTTCGGGTCGTTCAGACGGGACCACTAGGCTGAAGGTGAGGCTCGGTTAGAAATGGAGCTAAAAGATAGAGAGAGACAGATGCAGTTTGAACTTGAAATGAGGAGAATAGAAGCCGACAAGGAGGTGAGGATCCGACAACTGGAGCTAGACGCGACTCCACAACCTGCTCACCATCACGCTGGCATCAGACGCTGAAGGCGATGCTACACAAGTACTGCATGGATACCAGTACCGTTGGGACGAGGTCCAGTGCGCCCTGTAACTGGTAAAGTGGAAGCAATTGTTGCTTTTCCTGCTCCCACAACTCGCCGCCAGTTGCGCAAATTCCTGGGGATGGTAGGGTACTATCGTACATTTTGTAAGAATTTCTCGACGGTAGTAGCTCCCCTTTCATCTCTGCTTAGTCCCAAGGTACCATTGAAGCGGTCCCAGGACTGTAATTATGCTTTTGAGGCCGCCAAAGCTCCACTTTGCACAGAGATCCTTAGGCCCATTGGCATGCCATTGATTTTGTTCAGAATATTCTCCTATGTCTCAGACCGGACAGACCTTCAGGAAGCATTTCACTCACTCTACACCGGTTGTTTAACAATAAAATGGGATTTGATTGGACAGATACACACACCATCCTGTAAGTCTGTCAATATGACCAGACCTTTAATATCTCTGTTTACCATCCTGTAAGTCTGTCACTATGACCAGACCTTTAATATCTCTGTTTACGATCATGTTGCTGTGTGTCAATATGACCAGACCTTTAATATCTCTGTTTACGATCATGTTGCTGTTTGTCAATATGACCAGACCGTTGATATCTCTGTTTACGATCATGTTGCTGTTTGTCAATATGACCAGACCTTTAATATCTCTGTTTACGATCATGTTGCTGTTTGTCACTATGACCAGACCTTTGATATCTCTGTTTACGATCATGTTGCTGTTTGTCAATATGACCAGACCTTTGATATCTCTGTTTACGATCATGTTGCTGTGTTTCAATATGACCAGACCTTTAATATCTCTGTTTACGATCATGTTGCTGTTTGTCAATATGACCAGACCTTTAATATCTCTGTTTACGATCATGTTGCTGTTTGTCAATATGACCAGACCTTTAATATCTCTGTTTACGATCATGTTGCTGTTTGTCAATATGACCAGACCTTTAATATCTCTGTTTACGATCATGTTGCTGTTTGTCACTATGACCAGACCTTTAATATCTCTGTTTACGATCATGTTGCTGTTTGTCACTATGACCAGACCATTGATATCTCTGTTTACGATCATGTTGCTGTTTGTCACTATGACCAGACCGTTGATATCTCTGTTTACGATCATGTTGCTGTTTGTCAATATGACCAGACCTTTAATATCTCTGTTTACGATCATGTTGCTGTTTGTCAATATGACCAGACCTTTGATATCTCTGTGTACGATCATGTTGCTGTGAAGGTAGAAGACTCCCTGGAGGATCTGTCTGGTGTAGCGCCGCGTCACCTTCTCTGTCAGCGCCCCATATGCCTTCAACTGGTCCTTAATGGAACCCTGGAATAGACAGAGAAACTGGTCAGACCAGACAGAGAGACGGGACAGAGATACCGAATAGACGGAGAAACTGGTCAGACCAAACTGAGAGACGGGACAGAGATACCGAATAGACGGAGAGACGGGACAGAACACCGAATAGACAGAGAAACTGGTCAGACCAGACGGAGAGATGGGACAGAGATACCGAATAGACAGAGAAACTGGTCAGACCAGACGGAGATGGGACAGAGATACCGAATAGACAGAGAAACTGGTCAGACCAGACGGAGAGACGGAACAGAGATACCGAATAGACAGAGAAACTGGTCAGACCAGACGGAGATGGGACAGAGATACCGAATAGACAGAGAAACTGGTCAGACCAGACGGAGAGACGGAACAGAGATACCGAATAGACAGAGAGAC